>NW_011500370.1:33746-123953 GCF_000495115.2 Populus euphratica | reverse complement strand
ATTATTATTATTATTGCTTCTATTATTATTGTTGTTGTTTATAATTATTGTTTATAATTGTTGTTTATAATTTGTACAATTAACCTCCCTGTGGTTCGACCCCGGTCTTGCCGGGTTATTTATTACTTCGACACTCCTGCACTTGGGAGAAGACATCAATCTTTTAGTCGTGCCAAGTTTTTGGCGTCGTTGCCGGGGAGGTAAGTTCTTGTATAAATTATAATATTTATTTTATTTTCTCTTTTCACTTTTCTTGTATATAACTTTGTTTCTTTTCTTTTCTTTCTTTTTATTTTGTTTTCTTCCTCCTTCTTTTGCTTTCTTCTTTTTTTTTTTATTTTATTCCTACACGTGCATGAGAGTGTGGTCACGTACATCAAGTGGTAGACTTTGTAGGGTATCCTCATCATTTTCAGAAAATATGGCTGAAGAAGATAATCAATCACTTCATAATAAAAATAATGAGAATAACCGTGCTAGAACACTTAGAGACCACATGAATCCCACAAGAAAAAGTGCACCATCATGCATAGTTTTTCCTCTTGATGCATCTCATTTTAATTTTAAACCAAGTATTATTCAACTTTTACCTTCTTTTCATGGTTTAGAATTGGAAAATCCATACTTGCATTTAAGGGAATTTGAGGAGGTTTGCAACACATATAATAACTTAAATTGTAGCATGAACACCATCAAATTAAAGCTTTTCCCTTTTTCATTAAAAGATAAAGCTAAAATATGGCTACAAAATTTAAGACCAGGATCCATTCGTGCTTGGGATGAAATGCAACAACATTTTTTAAAGAAGTTTTTCCCATTTCATAGAACAAACTCTTTCAAGAGACAAATCACCACTTTCACTCAAAAACCAGGAGAAACATTTTACAAATGTTGGGATAGGTATCGAGACTTGCTTAGTACTTGCCCTCATCATGGTTTTGCAATATGGAGATTGGTTTCACATTTCTATGAAGGGTTAACACCTAAAGATAGGCAAATGGTTGAATTGATGTGCAATGGAACTTTTGAAGATAAAGACCCTGATGAAGCAATGGAGTACTTAGACTTGTTAGCTGAAAATGCTCAAAATTGGGACACCGTGGGTACATATGAGGCACCGAGTAAAACTCAACCTCATACATCTAGTGGAGGTATGTACAACCTTAGGGAAGATCATGACCTTCAAGCCAAGTTTGCATCTTTAGCTAGAAAAGTCGAGGCACTAGAATTAAAAAAGAGTGGTCAATTAAAATCTGTTGAAAACATTGTGTGTCAAATCTGTGAAACAAATGAACACTCAACCAACGATTATCCAACCTTGCCTTCTTTTAAAGAATGTCTCCATGAACAAGCCCATGCTTTAAACAGTTTTTAAAGGGCCAACCACAACCCATACTCACAAACATACAACCCTGGTTGGAGGAATCACCCAAATTTCAGTTGGAAGAGTGAGAACAACAATGCACAAACTTCACAACCACCGTTTCAAGCACACCACAATTTCCAAAATTCTCATGGATATGCACCTCCTTATGCTCCACCTCCTAGAAGAAATCTTGAGGAAACATTGCATGTATTCATTGAAAAGCAAGAGACAATTAATACTCAACTTGTTCAAAACATGACAGATTTTAAAGATACTCTTGCTAAATTAACATCTGCTCTTAGTTTCCAAGAGAAAGGTAAGTTTCCATCTCAAACACAACAAAATCCCAAAGGGCAATACAATGCAAATGCAAGTAGTTCTGGAAGCCAACACATGGATCAAGTCAAATCATTCACTACTCTGCGCAGCGGTAAGGTTATTGAAAAACCCTCTCTTAAACCTTATGAGAAAGATGATGAGTCAATCTCTGAGGGTAAGGAAGGGGTTGAATCTGAAAATTGCAAAGAAACGACTGATTCACCGCCAGCATTTCCATTTCCTCAAGCCATGACCAAACAAAGGAAAGTCAATCACAATTCTGAAATTTATGAAATTTTCAAACAGGTAAGGATCAATATACCTTTGCCGGATGCAATTAAACAGGTTCCTTCCTATGCTAAATTTTTGAAAGATCTATGCACTGTGAAGAGGAAACTGAATGTGAAAAAGAAAGCCTTTCTAGCCGAACAAGTAAGTGCTATTCTTCAAAACAATAATGCTTTGAAATATAAAGACCCTGGTTGTCCTACAATTTCTTGCTTTATTGGAGAGCATAAAATTGAAAGAGCCTTACTTGATCTTGGAGCTAGTGTGAATTTACTTCCATATTCAGTTTTTCAGAGTCTTAATCTAGGTGAGTTAAAACCAACTTCTATATCTCTTTTACTTGCCGATAGATCTGTAAAAGTGCCTAGAGGAATAATTAAAGATGTGTTAGTACAAGTCGATAAATTCATTTATCCTGTGGATTTTATTGTCTTGGACACAGAACCTTTTGAAGCATGTAATTCATTTCCTGTTATTTTAGGACGTCCGTTTCTTGCAACCTCTAACGCATTGATTAATTGTAGGAATGGACTGATGAAGCTATCATTTGGAAACATGACATTGGAGATGAATATTTTCAACATTTACAAGCAACCTGGAGATGATAATGATTTACAAGAAGTAGATCATATTGATGAATTAGTTTATGATCAACTTGAATCTACTTTAAGTAAAAATGAGTTGGATGAATCTGAAGATTTGCTAATGATTTATTCTGAGGAAGAAATCATGGATGAAACAAGCACCGAAAATATTGATGCGAATCTTTTGTCAATAGTGACAACAGATTCGACATCTAACATCACACCAATCGATGATTACTTTCCTAACGAATCCTTACTTTCTCTTAGTCCAATACCTTGGTATGATAAAAATATCAATTTTCTTGCTTTAGGAGATTTGCCAGCTTATTGGAATACTCAAGACAAAGAAACATTTTTTAACGAAGTGAAGAATTTTTATTGTGATGACCCTAAGTTATTCAAATATTGTCCTGATCAAATATTTCAAAGATTCATTCCCGACAATGAGGTAAGTAGTGTCATTAAACTTTGTCATTTTGAAGCATGTGGAAGTTATTTCTCATCAAAAAAGACAGCTGCAAAAATCTTTCAAAATGGATTTTATTGGCCCACCATGTTCAAGGACACGCATGCATTCTGCAAAACTTGTGAAAATTGTCAAAAGATTGATACTGGTCAAAAAGTTTTGTTTTATGATTCTCAACTTTATGCAGTCCCTAGAGAGCTAAGACCAAGATGGACCAATCCTTATGGGGCCTGTGATATTGAGAATTCAATGAATGACAATGATTTTAAGGAAAATGGACATCGTTTGAAAGCTCACTTTGATAATTTTCCTAATGAAAATGAATCAACTGGTTTGAATGATCTTGTAGATAAAGGTTGATTATTTTGTTTTTCTCACATTTTCTTTTTTTTTGTTTCTTTTTGAGTGATTTTTGCAAGTTTCTTTCACCCCGGTCAAATGACGGACAACGGTACTCCGTGACTTAAGTCGGTTCTTTTAGTTTCCCATAATTATTGATATCTGCGTATATATCTGTGCAATTCTTTGAATCTCTCTTTCAATTCTCATTTGAAAATGGACACTAATCTTGAAAAATTGAAAAAGTATTTTCCCGCTCTGCCTTAGAATGCGATTACAAAAATTTACCGTGCTAGATGTGCACGATTGAGATTGTTAATGAATCATGGAATTCCTGAAGATATTCGTTGGTTGATTGAAGCAAAGGTCCGATTATCAGGTGAGTCCTCTAATTTCTTTATTTCACACATGCTTGGAACAGGTAAAAGCACTTTTGCAAAGAAGCGTCGTGCAAAACGACTAGAAGTCTGTCATCGATGTGCTAGATGGACTTGTAATACACAATGTCGTTCTTTAGGAATGGTATCTATAAATCGTGAAGATAAAATACAATTCATTAAGGATGGCCTGAGTAAGGAGTCTTTAGATAATCTTCTATTGACTTTTGAGACGCATCCTAGTGGAGATGTGCATCGTGCAATTCATGATTTATGGCCACTATTTCATAAAGAACATGATCGACTTAGTCTTGGGAATCTGACTAAAAAAGACCCTGTTTGCCAGTTTTTAAGAAAACTGGATGGGAAGCCTATCCCCGACCCATAGAGGGCGTTTAAGCCGTTCTTGGACGTAAAACCAAGGGAAGATGTGAGCCACAATCACAACTACCTGTACATACACATGCTTGGTTTTATTATTGTGTTTTGTTGTTTCTTATATTTGTTTCAGTGTGTTTCAGGTTTGTCAATGTTCGTTATTTCAGGTGATATCTTATATACTCTATCTTGCTACCTTAGAACATTGAGGACAATGTCTCGTTTTGGTTGGGGGGGGAGGGTAGTAGTTGATAAAAAAAAAATTGTGTTTCATTTCATAAAGCATGTGCATAATTGTTGTTACTAGGATGGCAGAGTAAAGGAGCTCTTTTGTTAAAGTGACTCTTGACACGCATCTTAGTAACCATTCTTAACAAGGTCTATTATAATACTTCTTAAAATATTCAGATTTACAAACTCTCGCATTGTTATCACTTAATTTTGCTCATGTACTTATTTAACATATATTCTTAAACCTTAATTTACACACACACACTTTAACATATGATTGTGGGTTGCATATTGGAAGAGATCTTTCATATTTCCTCTTGGGCTCAACTGCACATTCACCATAAACCCATAAGTTTGTTAAATGTTAATGGTTATTATGATAAGTTTTTGTCTTTTCTTGATCATGCTGTGGAACAAGAATTTCTAACATCTTCTGCACGAAAAATCATAATCTCTGCTGCTACTGCTGAACAATTAATTGACCAATTACAATCTTTCATCCCTGTGATTGATCCTTCCATGAGTTGCATAAATTGGTCATCTAAGGAAAGCCGTAAAAAGCTTAGATTGGATTTGAGCCTTCATTTATGAATATTTGTGTCTTTTGGTTTTATTATTGTGTTTTGTTGTTTCTTATATTTGTTTCAGTGTGTTTCAGGTTTGTCAATGTTCATTATTTCAGGTGATATCTTCTATACTCTATCTTTCTACCTTAGAACATTAAGGACAAGGTCTCGTTTTGGTTGGGGGGAGAGGGTAGCAGTTGATAAAAAAAAAAATTGTTTTCCATTTCATAAAGCATGTGCATAATTGTTGTTACTAGGATGATAGAGTTGTTGTTACTAGGATGGCAGAGTAAAGGAGCTCTTTTGTTAAAGTGACTCTTGAGACGCATCTTAGTAACCATTCTTAATAAGGTCTATCATAATACTTATTGAAATATTCAGGTTTACAAACTCTCACATTGTTATCACTTAATTCTGCTCATATACTTATTTAACATGTATTCTTAAACCTTAATTTACACACACACACTTTAACATATGATTGTGGGTTGCATATTGGATTATTATATTATTTATGTTCTTTTGTTAAGGTCACAACTAAGGGAAAGGGATTGTATATAATTAAAAAAAAAGAGAGAAAAAAGAAAAAAAGAATGATAATAAAAATATAGATAAATTTGGTTTCGTAGCCTCCCTAACCTAAGCAATTAAGCCCGAAGGGGTGTTTTAACACCTAATACCCTAAAGTCAACTGACTTGGGAGCTATTGGCCCAACGCTTGTTACATGTGTTGAGGAGAAAAGCTTAAGGGAATCAAACATTGCACTATCTACATATCAGTATCTGCGACCCGAGTTACTAAGCTCGTAGGGGTGTCTTAACACCTAATGCCCTAAGACCAACTGGTCTGGGAGTCATTAGCTGAAAGCTCGTTACATGGGTTAAAGATGCATGGTGTTTTAAAATTATATGTATATATATTTAAAAAAAAAAAGAAAAAAAAAAGAGAGAAAAAAATAATAATCCCAACCCAAGGAAGTTAACCTTAAATATTAGAACAAAAGTTTTGTTTTCTTCCAAGAAAAGCACCATAATTATGTGTGGATACATTGAGCATAAAAGAAAGGTTTATGAATATCTTGTTAAGAGGTATTGAGCAAATATGTAAATTTAATGAGAGTTTGTTTATCTAGATAAATTAATAGAAGTTCAATGATGAATACTTTGCTTTGTGGAATTTGCAAATTGTTTTTCTGTTTTAACATTTTGATTACTAGGGACTAGTAATAAGCTGGTTAAGAGGTGTGATTAGTACTTAAAAATGTATTTTTATCATGGTTTTATATCATCATTTTGCACTTAAAGTATCAATAACTCCTTAACTAAAGCATGTTTTATAATAATATATCTAATAATATAAGATACCTTTAATTTATGGTAAATGTTCATTTTAAATGCAGGCCTATCAAATAAATGAAAGGATTGATTGATGACTTTAAGAACTTAAATTGCAAGGGCAAAGAGATGACCAAACTTATAAAAGAGATGTCGATGCAATCCAAACTGAAACACTATTTGGTAATTGGATCATATCTAGAGCTATAGATCTCAGATTTAGGTTTACTTTATATGGATGGAAAGGCAAGACATAGGCCTACAACTTTCATATGGAGCCCAAGATCTAAAAAGGCCATTTTCAAGTCCTAATTATTGCAACAACAAAGCAGTCTGAAGCTGTCCTCCAGCCCAAGCACTATTCAGTATGTTGGCAATATCTGGAGTTCTAGAAGTCCAAATAGGCTGAATTGTTTACACAAGAAATCTGAGACAATTACCTACAACGTTCATGTTTTCAAGTGGCTCCAATTTTAAAGTTATCAATGACGTTTTGGGCAGACAAGAGAAGATAAGGATTGTCACCAAATCAAGAGTTGGCTACCCACTCATCAATTAGTCATCAAATCAATAATTCCCAATTTTGGCCTATAAAAGGAGGCATTTGCCATGCATTTAGGCATCTTGGTTTCCAAATCAAGATCATGCTCTTGCTTTCTCCTTTTGTATTTTTTGTAATGTTTATGCTTTGCTTTTATTAATATCAAGTTTATGCCTTTCATTTCCTTTCATTTACTTAGCTAACTTTTATCTTATTTATGTTCTTATTTTGTTTATTTATTTTTCTTTCTTTCATTATGTCTAGCTAAGTTTATTATGTCAAGGTGAAAAGGTTACACTAATGGTGTAAGAATAAGTATAGTGTAAACTCAATATGGACTTTAATGTTTGATACTAACATGTTTTGTATTTGTTATCTTGTTCACTCTTTAATACTTTGCTTGTTAAATGACTAATCTTGATTTATGTTGTATAACACTTGGTACAACAAATGCTTGGCACTTGCATAGCCCATACTGTATGGTAGAACCGACAGTTGAGCTATGAAAGGAACTTGATTTGTTGTTAACATAAGTTATAATCATGAATGCTTGACGAGATTTACAAGTATTAGCATTAATTGAATAAGATAACTAATGTAATCATGTTAACAATCTATAATTTGATTGGAACCTCCTTTGTGTGTGGTTTCCAATTGAATAATAAAAGTTTATACTATACTTGTTTGACATACCATTAGTGGAACCTCTAACCTTGATATTTGTTATTATCATTATTTAATCCTTACATTAATATTCCATCTCCAAGTTCTCATCATCATCTTCTTCTTCTCTTTCTTTATTATTATTATTATTGTTGTTGTTGTTGTTGTTGTTGTTGTTGTTGTTGTTGTTGTTATTGTTGTTATTATTGCTATTATTAATATTTATAATTTGTACAATTAACCTCCCTGTGGTTCGACCCCAGTCTTGCCAGGTTATTTATTACTTCGACACTCATGCACTTGGGAGAAGACATCAATCTTTTAGTCGTGTCAAGGTGAGTCCTCTAACTCCTTCATTTAACACATGCCTGGAATAGGTAAAAGCACTTTTGCAAAGAAACGTCGTGCAAAACGACTGAAAGTCTGTCATTGA
This sequence comes from Populus euphratica, assembly GCF_000495115.2. Taxonomy (NCBI): domain Eukaryota; kingdom Viridiplantae; phylum Streptophyta; class Magnoliopsida; order Malpighiales; family Salicaceae; genus Populus; species Populus euphratica. Next base: position 116,068 of record NW_011500370.1, on the reverse strand, counting down.
TGTGCTAGATGGACTTGTAATGCACAATGTCCTTCTTTAGGAATGGTATCTATAAACCGTGAAGATAAAATACAATTCATTAAGGATGGCCTGAGTAAGGAGTCTTTAGATAATCTTCTATTGACTCTTGAGACGCATCCTAGTGGAGATGTGCATCGTGCAATTCATGATTTATGGCCACTATTTCATAAAGAACATGATCGACTTAGTCTTGGGAATCTAACTAAAAAAGACCTTGTTTACTAGTTTTTAAGAAAACTAGATGGGAAGCCTATCCCTGGCCCATAGAGGGCATTTAAGCCGTTCTTGGATGTAAAACTAAGGGAAGATGTGAGCCACAATCACAACTACCTGTACATACACATGCTTTTTCAAAAGTAAGTAAATAAATAAATAAATAAAAAGAGAGACAGTGTGAGACTCCAGCTGGCCTACATATAGGTGGTATGATTGCCTTTCTAATTTCTCATCTATAAAATCCTCTCTTCCTTTCTTTCATTTTTACTCAACCCATACATTCATCAAATACAAAAGTGTGTAGAAATGGCAAGTTCCTCAGGTCATCAGATAAGAAATATTTGTGTTTTCGGTGGATCTAGTTCTGGAAAAGAAAATGAGTTTTTAGAATCAGCAAATCATCTTGGTCACGTGCTAGCTGAGAGAAAGATTCATTTAGTGTATGGGGGAGGCAGTCTTGGGTTAATGGGAGGTGTGTCAATAGCTGCATTTTTAGGAGTTAGTCAAGTTTTTTCGGTCATCCCCGAAGCTTTAGCACAAGGGGACATCATTGGAAAAACAATTGGAGAGGAACTTCAGGTCTCCACAATGTCAGCTCGAATGAATGCAATGTTTAACCATGCTGATGCCTTTATTGCTTTACTAAGTAGTCTAGGCACATTGGAAGAGATCTTCATATTTTCTCTTGGGCCCAACTGTACATTCACCATAATCCCATAAGTTTGTTAAATGTTAATGGTTATTATGATAAGTTGTTGTCTTTTCTTGATCATGTTGTGGAACAGGAATTTCTAACATCTTCTGCACGACAAATCATAATCTCTACTGCTACTGCTAAACAATTGATTGACCAACTACAATCTTTCATTTCTGTAATTGATCCTTTCATAAGTCGCATAAATTGGTCAACTAAGGAAAGTCGTATAAAGCTTAGATTGGATTTGAGCCTTCATTTGTGAATGTTTGTGTCTTTTGGTTTTATTATTGTGTTTTATTGTTACTTATATTTGTTTCAGTGTGTTTCAGGTTTGTTAGTGTTCATTATTTCAGGTGATATCTTCTATACTCTATCTTTCTACCTTTAAACATTGAGGACAATGTCTCGTTTTAGTTGGGGGGGAGGGTAGTAGCTAAAAAAACAACAACTACGTTTTCTATTTCATAAAGCATGTGCAAAATTGTTGTTACTATGATGGCAGAGTAAGGAGAACTTTTATGACTCTTGAGACGCATCTTAGTAATCATTCGTAACAAGGTCTATTATAATACTTCTTGAAATATTCAGATTTACAAACTCTCGCATTGTTATCACTTAATTCTGCTCATATACTTATTTAACATGTATTCTTAAACCTTAATTTACACACACACACTTTAACATATGATTGTCGGTTGCATATTGGATTATTACATTATTTATGTTCTTTTGTTAAAGGTAACAACTAAAGAAAAGGGATAGTATATAATTTAAAAAAAAAGCAAAAAAAAAGCAAAAAAAAAAGCAAAAAAAAAATAATGATAATAAATATGTAGATAAGTTTGGTTTCGTAGCCTCCCTAACCTAAGCAATTAAGCCCAAAGGGGAGTTTTAATACCTAATACCCTAAAGTCAACTAATTTGGGAGCTATTAGCCCAACGCTTGTTACATGGGTTGAGGAGAAAAGCTTAAAGAAATCAAACATTGCATTATCTACATATCAGTATCTATGACCTGAGTTACTAAGCTCGTAGGGGTGTCTCAACACCTAATGCCATAAGACCAACTGATCTAGGAGTCATTACCCGAAAACTCGTTATATAGGTTAAAGATGCATGGTCTTTTAAATTATATGTATATATATTAAAAAGAAAAGAAGAAGAAAAAAAGAAAAAAGAAGAAGACAAAAATAATAATCCCAACCCAAGGAAGTTAACCTTAAACATTAGAACCAAATTTTTTTTTCTTCCAAGAAAAGCCCCACAATTATGTGTTGATACATTGAGCACAAAAGAAAGGTTTATAAATATCTTGTTAAGAGGTATTGAGCAGGTATATAAATTTAACGAGAGTTTGTTTATCTGGATAGATTAATGGAAGTTAAATGATGAATACATTGCCTTGTCGAATTTGTAAATTGTTTTTCTATTTTAACGCTTTGATTACTAGGGACTAGTAATAAGCTAGTTGGGGGGGTGTGATTAGTACTTAAAAGTGCATTTTTTTCAAGGTTTTATATCATCATTTTGCACTTGAAGTATCAATAACTCCTTAACTAAAGCATGTTTTATAATAATATATCAAATAATATATGTTCATTTTAAATGTTCATTTTAAATGCATGCCTATCACATAAATGAAAGGATTGATTGATGAATTTAAGAACTGAAATTGGAAGGACAAAGAGATGGCCAAACTTAGAAAAGAGATGTCGGTGCAATCCAAACTGGAACACTATTCGGTAATTGGGTCATATCTGGAGCTGTAGATCTCAAATTTAGGTATACTTTATATGGATGAAAAGGCAAGACATAGGCCTACAACTTTCATATGGAGCCTAAGATCTAAAAAAGCCATTTTCAAGTCCAAATTATTGCAACAACAAAGAAGCCCGAATCTGTCCTCCAGCCCGAGCATTGTTCAGTATTTTGGCCATATCTAGAGTTCTAGAAGTCGAAATGAGCTGAATTTTTTAAAAAAGAAAGCTGAGAAGTTTGTGCATAAACTAAAGTTTGTGCATAAAAATTCAAGATTATAACATTACCTAAATGATTTCTAAAATTTCTTTACAATAATAAATCATTCATGAAGAAAATGAGAAGATAAACATTAAGATTCATTCATATCCTAAAGAACTCACCTCAATCACCATTATCCTTGATTTGGATCCAAGAAAGAGTTTAGCCAACCATGATTATATATAAGAACACTTCAATAAACATGAAAGAACTTGAATCCAACTGAAATAATAAGTTTTATAAACTAAAGAACCGAAATCTATAAAGAAGAACACAATACAATTTCAGAAAAAATTCGGACACAAATCTGAGTCTAACTATGGACAGCAATTTGACCCCCTTAGAAGCTTTTTTTCAAGATGTCTATTAGAGACATATTTATAGGAAATTCTATCACCTTTCCAGATCATTAAAGAACATCTCATTTGGACACATGAGCCAAAATTTATGGGTAAAAAACCGAAAGGTGTTCTGAAAAATCAAATCAAGACAGCTTTACAACCACTTTGGTGCACGTTTTTCTTCCTCATTTATGAGGTGTCTCCTTCTTCTTTTTGACCCAAAATAATGTTAAACTATCCCCTCCAGCTTTCCATCCATGTGCTTGCCTTCTTGGATCAATGGATTACCCAAAATAAATCAATTGTTATTTGTTGTGTGGACATGTAAGATCATGGATTGTGTTTGGGCTGATTTGGGGTTGATTTGGGGATGATTTGGGGTTGATTTTGGGCTGAATTTGAGCATCAAATAAGTATACAAATGTACTTATTATTTGGGCTAAGATTGACATTGAAACCTTGAGTGTTTAATGGTTGAAGTTTGCACACAACATAAGGCAAGTTTGGGCTTGAAATAAATCATATGATATTCTTTTCTAGAATTGGAATAGAATTGATTTTTGGGACAAATTTGGAGCACTTATTTGAACCAAGATTTGCTTCAATCTTCAACTAAATGTCTCTTCAATTCTTTGTTCTGAATTCCAACGTTGAATTTTCTAAATTAATTCATTTAAGCTCCGAAAACCTATCAAAACATTAAAACAAACTTCATTACTAAAAAACACATCAATTATTATAAAAACAATAAATACATATGTAAAATAAGAGACTTAATGACACTTTTCATGCACAATCACTTGCATTTAAGGGAATTTAAGGAGCTTTGCAACATATGTAATGATTCAAATTGTAGCATGAACACCATTAGATTAAAGTTTTTTCCTTTTTTATTAAAAGATAAAGCTAAAACATAGCTATAAAATTTAAGACCTGGATCCATTCGTGCTTGGAATGAAATGCAACAACAGTTTTTAAAGAAGTTTTTCCTTTCTCATAGAATAAACTCTTTCAAAAAACAAATCACCACTTTCACTCAAAAACCAAAAGAAACATTTTATCAATATTGGGCTAGGTATCGAGACTTCCTTAATACTTGCCCTCATCATGGTTTTGAAAAATGGAGATTGGTTTCATATTTTTATGAAGGCTTAACACCTAAAGATAGGCAAATGGTTGAATTGATGTGCTATGGAACCTTTGAAGATAAAGATCCTAATGAAGCAATGAAGTACTTAGACTTGCTAACTAAAAATGCTCAAAATTGAGACACTACAGGCACTTATGAGACTCTAAGTAAAATCCAACCTTATATATCTAATAGAGGTATGTACAACCTTAGGGAAGATCATGACCTTTAAGCCAAGTTTGTATTTTTAGCTAGAAAAATCGAGACACTAGAATTGAAAAAGAGTGGTCAAGTAAAATCTATTCAAGACATTGAGTGTCAAATCTGTGAAACAAATGAACACTCAACCAATGACTATCCAACCTTGCCTTCTTTTTAGAAATGTCTCCATGAACAAGCCCATGCTTTAAACAGTTTCCAAAGGCCCAATTATAATTCATACTCATAAACATACAACCCTAGTTGGAGAAATCATCCAAATTTCAGTTGAAAGAGTGATAACAATAATGCACAAACTTCATAAGCATCGTTTCAAACACATAATAATTTTCAAAATTCACATGGATATGCATCTCCTTATGCTCCACCTCCTAGAAAAATTTTTGAGGAAACTTTGTATGCATTCATTGAAAAGTAAGAGATAATCAACACTCAACTTGCTCAAAGTATAACAGATTTTAAAGATACTCTTACAAAATTCACATCTGCTCTCAGTTTTCAAGAGAAAGGTAAGTTTCCATCTTAACCACAACAAAATCTTAAGGGGTAATACAATGCAAATGTAAGTGGTTCTTGAAGCCAACACATGGATCAAGTCAAATCAGTCATCACTCTTTATAGTGGTAAGGTTATTTAAAAACCAATTCTTAAACCCTGTGAGAAAGATGTTAAGTTAATTTATAAGGGTAAAGAAGGGGTTGAATCTGAACATTGCAAAGAAAAGACTAATTCCCCACTAGTACTTCTATTTTCTCATGCCATGACCAAACAAGAAGAAATCGAGGAAGAAAAAGGCACCAAAAATATTGATGCAGATCTTTTTTCAAGAGTGACAATAGATTTTGACATTCAACATCACACAAATCGATGATTACTTTCCTAAAGAATCCTTACTTTTTCTTAGTTCAATGCCTTGGTTTGCTAAAAATATCAATTTTGTTACTTCAGGATTTTTGCCAGCTCACTAGAGTACTGAAGACAAAAGAAACTTTTTGAGTGACGTGCAAAAATTTTATTGGGATGACCCTTACTTATTTAATTATTATCCTGATCAAATATTTTAATGATGCATTCCCGACAATGAAGTAAGTAGTGTCATTAAATTTTATCACTCTGAGGCACACAGGGATCATTTCTCATCAAAAAAGAGGACTGTAGAAATCTTTCAAAGTGGATTTTACTGGCCTACCATGTTTAAAGACTCACATGTATTCCGCAAAACATGTGAAAATTATCAAAACATGGGATTTATTTTAAAACACGAAGAGTCTTTGGATAATCTTCTATTGACTCTTAAGTCTCATTATAGTGAAGATAAGCATCGTGTAATTCATGACTTATAACCCATTTTCATAAAGAACATGTTTGGCATAATCATGGAAATTTGACTGAAAAAGACCCTGTTTGCTAGTTTTTAAGAAAACTGGATGGGAAGCCTATCCCTGACCCATAGAGGGCGTTTAAGCCGTTCTTGGATGTAAAACCAAAGGAAGATGTGAGCCACAATCACAATTACCTATACATACACATGCTTTTTCAAAAATAAATAAATAGAGAGAGAGAGAGAGAGAGAGAGAGAATAAGACTCCAGTTGACCTATATATAGGTGGTATGATTGTCTTTTTAATTTCTAATATATAAAATCCTATCTTCCTTCTCTTTATTTCTACTTAACCCATACATTCAACAAATATAGAAGTGTGTAGAAATAGCAAGTTCCTTAGGTCATCACATAAGAAATATTTGTGTTTTCGGTGGATCGAGTCCTGGGAAAGAAAAGGAGTTTTTAGAATTAGCAAATTATCTTGGTCAGGTGCTAGCTGAGAGAAAGATTCATTTAGTGTATGGGGGAGGCAATTTTGGGTTAATGGGAGGTGTGTCAATAGCTATATTTTTAGGAAGTAGTCAAGTTTTAGGGTCATCCCCAAATCTTTAGCACAAGGGGGACATCATTGGAAAAACAATTGGAGAGGAACTACATGTCTCCATAGTGTCTGTTCGAATGAATGCAATGTTTAACCACGTTGATGCCTTCATTGCCTTACCAGGTGGTCTGGGCACATTATAACAGATCTTTCATATTTCCTTTCGGGCCCAACTACATATTCACTTTAAACCCACAGGTCTGATAAATGTTAATGGTTTGTTATGATAAGTTGTCATTTCTTGATCATGCTATGGAATAGGAATTTCTAATATTTTATGCACGACAAATCATAATCCCTACTGCTACTGCTGAATAATTGATTGACCAACTATAATCTTCCATTCCTGTAATTGATCCCTCCATAAGTCACATAAATTGGTTATCTACAGAAAGTTGTAAAAAGCTTAGATTAGATTTGAGTCTTCATTTGTGAATTTTTATGTTGTTTGCTTTTATTATTGTGTTTTATTGTTTCTTATATTTGTTTAAGTGTATTTTAGGTTTGTCAGTGTTTGTTATTTCAGGTGATGTCTTATATACTCTATCTTTCTATGTTAGGACATTGAGGACAATGTCTCGTTTTAGTTGGGGGGAGAGGGTAGTAGTTGACAAAAAATAAAAATTAACTAACTGTGTTTTCTATTTCATAAAACATGTGCAAAATTGTTGTTACTAGGATAGTAGAGTAAAGAAGCTAAAACATAGGCCTAAAACATTTATAGGAATGCAAGACTCAATTATGTTGTTTAGAAGTCCAAATCTTAGCTACAATAGAGAAGTCTGAATCTATCTTGTAGCCTAGACATTGTTTAGTATTCAACTCATACCTTGAGTTCTAGAAGTTCAAATTACCTCAATTTTGTTATTGGAAAGTTGAGACAATTTTCCAAAACTTTCATAAATCCAGTCTATTCAAATTCTAATGTTAGCAATGATGTTTTGTTCACACAAAAAGATAAGGATTGTCACCAAGTCAAAATGTGACCACGCACTCAATAATTAGTTAATAAATCAATAGTTTTTAATTTTAGCCTACAAAAGGAGGCATTTTCCATGCATTTAGACATCTTAGTTTTCAAATGAAAATCATGTTCTTACACTCTTTTTATTGTAATGCTTAACTTTTGTTTATATTAATCTCTTATTTATGCTTCTCATTTTCTTTCCTTTACTTAATTAACTTTTATCTTATTTATATTTTTATCTTATTTATTTATGTTTCTCTTATTTATTATGTTTAGTTAAATTTATTATATCAAGGTAAAAAGGTTACACTAATGGTGTAAGAATAAGTATAGAATAAACTCAACATAGACCTTAATGTTTGATACTAATATATTTTGTATTTGTTATCTTGTTCACTTTTAATAATTTGCTTGTTAAATGGTTAATTTAGATTTATATTGTATAACACTTAATATAAAAAATACTTAATACTTTCATAACTCTACCATATGTTATAACCTACACTTGTGCTATGAAAGAAACTTGATTTCATGTTAACATAAGTTATAATCATGAATACCTAATAACTTTACAAGTATTAACATTATTCAAATAAGATAACTAATGTAATCATATTAACAATTTATAATCCGATTGGAACCTTCATTGTTTATGGTTTCCAGTTGAGTACTAAAAAGAGTTTATACTATACTTATTTAAAATACTATTAGTGGATCCTCTAACCTTAATAATTATTTTATCCTTGCCTAATCCTTACATTAATCTTAAATCTTAAACTCCTCTTCAATTCATTATCATCATCATCATTATTATTTATAATTTATATAGTTAATCTGCCTGTAGTTTGACATCAATCTTGTCGAGTTATTTATTACTTCGACACTCCTGCACTTGGGAAAAGACATCAATCTTTTGGTTGTGTTAGTAACAACCCAACCTTCAAAGAATTATTCAAATTCAAAGAATATAAAATATTTAGCAATTAATTAGTACTTAAAAGTTTATTTTTATCAAGGTTTTATATCATCAGTTTGCACTTGAAGTATCAATAACTACTTAACTAGAGCTTGTTTTATAAGAACATATTTAATAATATAAGATGCCTTTAATTTATGGTAAATATTCATCTTAAATGCAAGCCTATCACATAAATCAAGGGACTGATTGATAAGTTTAACTAATTAAATTGAGAAGAAAAAGAGAGGGTTAAGTTTAAAAAAGAGATGCTGGTTCAGTCCAAACTAGAACAATGTTCAGACATTGGGTCATATCTGGAGCTATAGAACTTGGATTTAGGTCTTGTGAAATTTTATTAGGATAACCCTTGCTTATTCAAATACTATCCTGATTAAGTATTTTGAAGATGCATTTCGGACAATTAGGTAAGTAGTGTCATTAAACTTTGTCATTCTAAGGCAAATGGGAGTCATTTCTCATCAAAAGAGATGACTGCAAAAATCTTACAATATGGATTCTATTGACCTATCATGTTCAAAGATACACATGTTTCTGCAAAGCTTGTAAAAATTATCAAAAGTCAGTATTTATTTCAAAACATAAGGAATCTTTAAGTAATCTTCTATTGACTTTTGAGACGTATCCTAGTGGGAATGTGTACTGTGTAATTCATGATTTATAACCCAATTTTTATAAAGAATATGCTCATTATAATCTTGGGAATCTAACAAAAAAAAAAACCTTATTTGCTAGTTTTTAAGAAAACTAGATGGGAAGCTTATCCTTGACCTATAAATGGCGTTTAAGTCGTTCTTGGACATAAAACCAAGGGAAAATATGAGTCATAATCATAACTACATGTACATACACATGTTTTTAAAAACAAATAGAGAGAGAGAGAGAGAGAGAAAGAGAGAGAGAGACTCCAACTGGCCTACATATAGATGGTATGATTGTTTTTTCAATTTCTCATCTATAAAATCTTCTCTTCCTTCCCTTCATTTCTACTCAACCCACACATTCAATAAATATAGAAGTGTGTAGAAATGGAAGGTTTTGCATGTCATTAAATAAGAAATATTTGTGTTTTCAGTGGATCCAATTCTGGAAAAAAAAGAGTTTTTAGATTCAGCAAATCATCTTAGTCAGGTACTAGCTAAGAGAAAGATTCATTTAATGTATGGGGGAGACAGCCTTAGGTTAATGGGGGTGTGTCAATAATTATATTTTTAGGAGGTAATCAATTTTATTAGGATCATCCCCAAAGCTTTAGTAAAAGAAAACATCATTGGAAAAACAATTGAAGAAAAACTACATGTCTCTATAATGTCTAATTAAATGAATGCAATATTTAATCATGTTAACACCTTCATTGCCTTACCAAGTGGTTTGGGCAAATTGGAAGAGATCTTCCATTTTTCCTCTTGTGTCTAACTACACATTCATCATAAACCCACAGGTTTGTTAAATTTTAATGATTTTTATGATAATTTATTATTTTTTCTTGATCATGGTGTGGAACAGAAATTTCTAACATCTTCAACACCACAAATCATAAGCTCTGCTGCTACTGCTGAACCATTGATTGACCAACTTCAATCTTTTATCCCTATAATTAATCTCTCTATAAGTCACATAAATTGGTCAATCATAGACAACCGTAAAAAGCTTAGATTGGATTTACGCTTTCGTTTGTAAAAACTTTGTGTCTTTTGGTTTTATTATGGTGTTTTGTTAATTCTTATATTTGTTTAAATGTGTTTCAGATTTATCAATATTCATTGTTTTAGGTGATGTCACTCTATCTTTTTACCTTAGGACATTGATGACAATGTCTTATTTTGGTTGGGAGGAAAGGGTAGTAGTTGATATTAAACAAAAAAGTAACTAACTGTATTTTTTATTTCATAAACTATTTATAAAACTGTTGTTACAAGGATGGCAAAGTAAAAGAGTTTTTTTGTTAAAGTGACTCTTGAAACGTATCTTAGTAAACATTCTTAATAGGGTCTATCAAAATACTTCTTGAAATATTCAAATTTACAAACTCTCGCATTATTATCAATTGATCCTGCTCATATACTCATTTAATAAGTATTCTTAAACCTTCATTTTCACACACATGCTTTAACATATAATTATGGGTTACACATTAGATTATTACATTATTTACTAAGGGAAAGGGATAGTATATAATTTGTATAAAAAAAATATTGATGATAATAAAAACATAGATAAATTTGGTTTTGTAGCCTCCCTAACCTAAGCAATTAAGCCCGAAGGGGAGTTTTAACACCTAATACCCTAAAGTCAACATTGCACTATTTACGTATCAGTATCTGCAATCTGAGTTATTAAGCTCGTAAGGGTGTCTCAACACTTAATGTTCTAAGACATACTGGTCTGGGACTCATTAGCCAAAAGTTCGTTAAATGGGTTAAAGATGCATTATATTTTAAGTTATATGTGTATATATATTAAAAAAAAGAAAAAAAACAGAGATAAAATCTTCACCCAAGAAAGTTAACCTTAGAAAAACATTAGAATAGAATATTATTTTCTTCTAATAAAAGTCTCATCATTTATATTTTCATACATTGAGCATATAAAGAGAAGGTTTATTAATATCTTGTTTTAACAATATGAAGCAGATAATTAGTATTGAAAAGTGCATTCTTATTAAGGCTTTATATCATCATATTGCACTTAAAGTATCATTAAATTCCCTAACTTAAGCATGTTTTATAATAACAAGTCTGATAATATAAGATAGCTTTAATTTATAGTAAATGCTTATTTTAAATGCAAGCATATCTCACAATTTAAAGGATTGATTAATGTGATTAACTATTAAAAGTGAAAGGACAAAGAAAATGTTAAGTTTAGAAAATAGATACTGATTCAATTCAAACTAGAACACTATTCAATCATTGGGTCATATCTAGAGCTGTAAATCTTAGATTTCAATTTGGTTTCTATGGCTATAAGGCTAAGACATAGGCGTAAAACATTCATGAAGAGTTCAAGACTAAATTCTGTAGTTTGGAAGTCTAAATCTTAGCATCAAAAAAGAAGTTTAAATCTGTCCTACAGCCCAAACACTGTTCAATATTCAGCCCATAACTTGAGTTCTAGAAATCCAAATGCACTAATTCTTTTTGTGATGGAAATCAGAGATAATTTCCTAGAACTTTCATAAGACTATTTATTCAAATTCTAATGTTATCAATGAAGTTTTATTCAGGCAAGAAGATAAGAATTGTCACAAAATTAAGAGGTGGTCACCACTCAATAATTAGTCATCAAATCAATAGTTCTAAATTCTAGTCTATAAAAAAAAGCATTTGCCATACATTTAAGCATCTTGGTTTTCAGATCAACATCATACTCTTTATTTTTTTTATTTTTTTTTGTAATATTCAAGTTTTATTTCATGTTATAGTTTTATTAATATCTTGTTTATGTCTTTTATTTCCTTTATTATACTTATATAATCATGTTTTGCTCTTATTTATTGATGTTTCTCTTCTTTATTATGTTTAGTTAAGTTTATTATGTCAATGTAAAAAGGTTTCACTAATGGTGTTAGGATAAGTATAATATAAACTTAATATGGACTTCAATGATTATATCCTAAACAACTTGCTATTAAAATGTCTTATCATTTTTATCTTATTAATTATTAATACCTTGCTTGTTAAATGGTTAATCTAGATTTGTATTGTTTAACACTTGGTATAACAAATGTTTAGCACTTTCATAGCCAACCATATGGTATAACCTACACCTATGTTATGAAAGGAACTTGATTTTTTGTTAATATAAGTTAGCATCATAAATTCCTGATAATATTTAAAAGTTTGGTATTACTTAAATAAGATAATTAATATGACCATGTTAACAATTTATAATGAGCTATTAATACAAATCATCCAATTAAAACCTCCTTTGTGTGTAGTTTTCAATTAAGTAATAAAAAGAGTTTGTATTATATTTATTTTTAATACCATTAGTGAATCCTCTAACCTTGATATTTATTTTTATCATTGTCTAATCCTCACATTAATCTTACATCTCAAAGTTTTTTTAACTTATTATTATTATTATTATTTGTAATTTATATAGTTAACCTTTATGTGGTTCGACCCTAGTCTTGTTAGGTTATTTATTACTTCAACACTCCTGCACTTGGGAGAAGACATCAATCTTTTGATCGTGTCATATAGTATCATAAATAATTAAAATAAATACAATGACTTCTAATCTTAAAGGTGTAAAGAAATAAACTTCAAAGTTGTTAAGTGATGATAAATTGTTAAGGAACTTCATGGAAAATAACATAGAAGATGAAGTTAAAGGCGATAATTATTTATTAAAGTCTGTATCATGCAAAGATGCACTCAAAACATCTATCTCATTACATCTTAAAACATGAGAAACTACATCAAATGTTTTTTAATTTACTAAGAAAAGTCAGAGATGAGGTAAAAGAAGACAAAAATTTCAAGAGAAAACACGTAAGATTAAAACCATATTTTATAAAAGGTTTTTTAATTGAGTCATGTATATATATAATTTTAATGTATAAAGAGATAATTAATTTATTTATCAAGTCGGATCTATGTGTTTTATTTAAAATATATTATCTTATAAATTTAATGAATTATTGATTTACCACATTAGTTTCAATTTGAGACCAACCAAAAATGTTATTTAATCAAGGTTACTAGTTTACTGAGGTTATATTGTAACTAGATAACTGCCCATGCTATGCTCCAATTCAACCAAAAAGTTTTTAAACATAAAAGTAAAATCTCAATGTAACACGGAATTCCTTGGCATTATTATTAAACATGGTCTTGCGAGTCAACCTTAAATCTCCTGACTAGACTTCTTGTCTAAACCAAGTTTAAAACTAAATCATGTGAAAGTTGTATGATGTGACCTAGCTAACTTGGTTGATCAAAAAACAATTCTGGATAATAAGCAAAAACATGTTTTGACTTAAAAGAATCTTAAGATGAAATATTTAAAAAACAAATATTGAAGTAATGACATTTTGATTTACCTGAGCCTCTTGACTTAACATGTCAAACTCTCAACCTAGGTTATTGATTAGTACTTAAAAGTATATTTTTATCAAGGTTTTATATCATTATTTTGCACTTGAAGTATCAATAACTCTTTAACTAAAGCATTTTTATAATAACATATCTAATAATATAAGATACCTTTAATTTATGGTAAATGTTCATTTTAAATGCAGGACTATCACATAAATAAAAGGATTGAGTAATGAGTTTAAGAATTGAAATTGAAAGGACAAAGAGATGACCAAACTTAGAAAAGAGATGCTGGTGCAGTCCAAACCAGAACATTGTTTGGTAATTAAGTCATATTTGGAGTTGTAGATATCAGATTTAGATTTAATTTATATGGATGGAAAGGTAAGACATAGGCCTACAACTTTCATATAGAGCCTAAGATTTAATAAGGTCATTTTCAAGTCTAAATTGTAGCAACAATGAAGAAGTCTGAATTTGTCCTACAGCCTAAATATTGTTCAGTGTTTAAGTCATATCTACAGTTCTAGAAGTCCAAATGACCTCCATTTTTTGTCCTGGAAAGCTGAGACAATTTCCTACAACTTTTATATTTTCAAGTGGCACCAATTCTGACGTTATTAATAATGTTTTGGGCAGACAAGAGAAGATGAGGATTGTCACCAAGTCAAGAGTTGGCCACCCATTCATCAATTAGTCATCAAATCAATAGTTCTTAATTTTGGCCTATAAAAGGAGATATTTTCCATGCATTTAGGCATCTTGGTCTCTAGATCAAGATCATGCTCTTGCCTCCTCTTTTTGTATTTTTTTTTGTAATGTTTATGTTTTGCTTTCATTAATATCTTGTTTATGGCTTTCAATTCCTTCCTTTACTTAGTTAACTTTTATCTTATTTATATTTTTATTTTGTCTATTTATTTTTCTTTCATTCATTATGTTTAGTTAAGTTTATTATGTCAAGGTGAAAAGGCTATAATATTGGTGTAAGAATAAGTATAGTGTAAACTTAATATAGACTTTAATGTTTGATACTAACATGTTTTGTATTTGTTATCTTGTTCACTCTTTAATACTTTGCTTGTTAAATGACTAATCTTGATTTATGTTGTATAACACTTGATACAACAAATGCTTGGCACTTTCATAGCCCATACTATATGGTATAACCGACACCTGAGCTATGAAAGGAACTTCATTTGTTGTTAACATAAGTTATAATCATGAATGGCTGACGAGATTTACAAGTATTAGCATTAATCGCGTAAGATAACTAATGTAATCATGTTAACAATTTATAATCTCATTGAACCCTCCTTTGTGTGTGGTTTCCAATTGAATAATAAGAGTTTATACTATACTTGTTTGACATACCATTAGTGGATTTTCTAACCTTGACATTTGTTGTTATCATTGTTTAATCCTTACGTTAATCTTTCATTTTAAAGTTTTTATCAACTTCTTCTTCTTCTATTATTATTATTATTATTACTACTACTATTGTTATTGTTGTTGTTGTTGTTATTGTTGTTGTATTATTGTTATCTATAATTTATACAATTAACTTCCCTGTGATTCGACCCCGATCTTGCCGGCTTATTTATTATTTCGACACTCCTATACTTGGGAGAAGACATCAATCTTTTTGTCGTGTCAGTTATGGTCATTAGGTTTAACAACTTTGTTTTTCAAAGACTATTTTTTACTCAATTATATGATAACAAAAATAGATGATTATAAAATCAAGCACCAACCCAATGTTGGGATGTTTGCTTTAGACAATGATAATATTATATAAAAAAATCAAAATAAATTATGAAACTCAATTCTTAATCAACTCAAGTTGACCCATTAGATATGCCATGTAGGTCATGGACTCTATTGAGTTTAATAACTTTTTTTCTTAAACTACTTTATATTTAATTATAAGATAAGAAAAATAAACACTCGCAAAATTAAACACCAACCAAATAGCAAAACAATTGTTTAACACTATGATAACTTCATAAAATGAAAACTGAAATAAATTATAAAAACCAATTCAAAATCAATTAAATGTTAAATGATGAAATTAAAAAAATTAAACCAATAAAAAAAATCAACAAACATCCAAGGTTAAAGACTGAAATTAAAAAAAATAAATCAAGAAAACAAATAAAAAAAAGTAAATATATGGCCTTGGATGACCCACGCCTTGCATAATTAGGTTGTTTAAAAAACACTAGACACACTTGGACTTTATTGTTGTTATTGTTGCCACCTCAAAAATAAACAATACATTACTTTTTATTTTTTAAAAATAGGTGATAGATTATTTGTTAGGCCGCTGCTTAGAATTCAAATCATGTTAATGTTAAGTTGTGTTAGTTTAAAAATAAAAAATAAAAAAGACCTTTAGCTTATTTTAATAAAACATTGAGTGTAAAACACTTGGGATTGCCTATATATGAAAAAAAAAATATAGTTATTCTTGTGGTAATAGAGATTTGGTGTTAATATCTAAAGCATCTCTTGGCATTGTCTATATATGAAAATAAATATATAATTGTTTTTATGGTAATAAAAAGGTGGTGGCACTATCTAGAACATCGTTGTTTTATTATAAAAAATTATCATAAAATTTTATTTGTGTTTTATAAAGTGATTTTTTTTTAATTTTGTTATTTTACAATAATTTAAAATTTTATCCCATAAAATTAAATTATTAAAATATTAAATTAAAAAATACAGTAACAATTTTTTTTATATTAAAAAGATGAAAATAAAAAAAATAAGATTTTGACTATTTATATTCAAATGACCAATAAACACCATCACAAATCCCTATTTTTTTAGTATTTTATATAATTATAATTACATTTTTTTAATTTGAAATATAATAATATAAAATTAAATATTATCAACATAAAAGTAATTTAAAAATAAATTTTAATAATTAATTATTTCTCAAAATTAGAAAGACTAATTTCTTAGTTTACTCTCTCTCCTTTTCTAGAATTAAGAATAATCCTTATTCTTTTTTACGAGATTTTTTAGATTAAAAAAAGAAAAGGTATAACTTTCAGTCTATTATAGTCCGTACAGCACCCTCCCGCACCTGCATAAAACCTCACACACAGCAGACCGTTACTATAACAACAAAAATTCCCTCCCTTTTTCATCTCTATCTCTCTAGAAAACAAAACGCCATTATTCTCTCTTGAAAACCTGCTGTTCCTCTTCTTTTATCCGTGCATTGAAACGAAATGACGGCGGCGGTGGCGCCGTGGAAGCAACAAGTACTACAGAGGGGAGCGTCGCTGTACGTGGGTGACTTGGACCCGGAAGTAACAGAAACGGACTTGAGAGCTGCGTTTTACCATGTGGGCCCCATTTCCTCCCTCAGACTCTGTCGTTGTCGTCTTACCGGAAAGTCTCTCTGTTACGCCTATGTCAACTTATACTCTCATGCTCAAGGTAGTCCTGATTTTTTCTTTTCTTGAAGAATAGAGAAATGGGGATTTAGGTTTTTCATTTCTTGGTTCTGTATTATATATGGGCTTCTGTTTCGGTTAGTTCTTGACTTCGAGTCTGTGCTTTTTGATTTCAGCATCTAAAGCTTTGGGTCTTCTAAATCACACTAACTTGAAGGGAAAACCCATGAGGATAATGTGGTGTCAAAGGGACCCTTTTGCAAGAAAGACTGGTTTTGCCAATCTCTTTGTAAAGAATATAGACTTTTCGATCAGCAGCTCTTGCTTGGAGAGCATCTTTAGCAAGTATGGGACAATACTTTCTTGCAAGGTGGCTGGAGAAAACGGATGGAGTAAGGGTTTTGGGTTTGTTCAGTTTGAGTCTCAGGATTCTGCTCTGGCTGCTCAAACGGCTCTCCATGATACTATGCTGGGTGGGAAGAAATTGTGAGTCCCTTCGGTGTATTTACTACCCTCACTTTCTTTGATTTTTTATGTTTCTTTTGATGAACAGTTTTCTGTGAATGACAAAATGTTGGTTGGAAACTACAGGAAAGAGAAACAAAGAAGAAATTGTTTGAAACTGATCATTGTTTTTTGTTCTTTCAAAGTAGTGCATTGTAACCAATTGTCGATGTGAAAAAAAATTTGTTCTTTAGATTTTGGATTTAAAGTTCGAAATCTATTCATAAAAATTTATTAAGATTTCTTAAATGCATCAAGCGCATGTGAATGCAACGTTCTTAAGATTTTCTTGTTGATGTGTGCTAACAAAATTCAAATGTCTCTTTTATAATAAGGTTTAATAATTAATGCGAACTGTTTCTAATTTTCACTTACAGATTTAGAATGTTAAGACATATTGGATACAGACGAGAAAAATAAATCTGCAAAATACACTCATAAAATTTGAGTTATAAAAGAACATTATGGAAAAATAGCTCTCAAAAGATTGTTTCAATAACTGTATACAATCTAAATGAGAACAAATTGTAGATACCTGTTTTTGAGATAATTAAACGTTGATATGATGATTTACTTGAGACTATGAGATACGATTTTGTATGTTTCCTGTAATTTCAGCAACCAAACTAGGATGAAAGACATTTGTACAAATGTTAAATCAGCCGTGTGAATTAAATTACTCAATCAAGGCATTAAGAATTAAGAGGTTTGTCCGTCCTGTCTAATGGAACTTGTGAACTGAATTGCTTAATCAGGACATTAAGAATAAAGAGATTCGTTTGTCCTAAGTAATGTAAATTTTGAACTTTCACTAGTATTGCACTTGTTTTGCTTGTTTATTCTCTCAACTTCCACACATGTTCTACTAACATGATTTCCATTGCCATTTCTTGATGTGCAGAGTTTCTTTTACCATCTGTATTAATTTGTTGATTTGCCGTTTTATGTATCTCACGATTGAACAATTGCATTTCTATCTCAGGCATGTCTGCAAATTTGTCAAGAAGACTGAAAGGACAGCAGCAGCGCCATGCGAAGTGTTCACCAATCTTTATGTTAAAAATCTAGATGAAACAATAACAGAGGATGGCCTAAAGGATATGTTTTCTGTAGTTGGTGATGTTTCTAGTGTTGCCATCATGATGGATCACGAGGGGAAATCAAAACATTTTGGATTTGTCAACTTTAAGTCTCCAGATGATGCCAAAAGGGCTGTTGATGTCATGAATGGTTCTGTAGTAGGTAAACTTAAAGCTAGTTCCTCGTCATTTCCCTTGCTTATATATTTATCAAAGAAAAAAAAAATCCTTGATTATATATATGCTTCAAGTAATGGGAGGATTTAACTTCTTTAACAAATGAACCATCAATTTCCAATTTAGGTTCGAAGACTTTGTTTGTAGGAAAGGCTCAAAGGAAATCTGAAAGAACAATGATATTGAAGCAAGAATACAAGGACTTGCACAACAGAAGTACTGAGAAGTTGAGGGCTTTAAATCTGTATGTAAAGAACCTGAATGTAGACATTGATGACAAGAAATTGAAAGAAGTTTTCAGTGCCTATGGGAAGATTCTTTCCGTGAAAGTGATATGCCATAATGATGGAACTAGCAAACAATTTGGTTTTGTATGTTTTGCGAGCCCTCAAGAAGCAAACAAGGCTTTGGTTGCACTAAATGGTCATCCTCTTTTTTTTTTTCCGTGTAATTTTTCTTTTCTATTTAAGCTTAATTAGTTTCATCATTTACTAATAAGCAATTTATAATTTTCCCAGGAGCCCTCCTTGAAGGAAAGATTCTTCATGTGGCAAAAGCTCAGTGCAAAAAGGATCGCCACCAGGAATGGCACAAATTCTCTGGACAGAACCAACCTCAGTCTTTCTATCCTTCTAACTGCAATACTGTTTCCTCAGCACTCCACCCACTTCATTTCAATTTTGATCGCTCTCCACATCTCCCTTTCCTCCACCATCCAATGTTCTGTCAACATTTTGGTGCACATTTTGGTGTTCAGCATCCTTTTATGGCACAAAATTACAAGCAGAAGTTTTCCACATATGTACGCCTCTACTTTCACTCTGCAATGAGCTTTTAGCTATTAGAAATCCTTCTGTTTAGATTACTATCTTGTGTGCTTGTCAAATCACAGATGCCAGTGGCGGAAACGCCTCTAGGGAGCACGTTGAACACCAGAGACAAGTCCTACCAACAGCATGTATGCTAATATCATTCAAAAACATTTGCAGCAATTATTTTCTGTTGCATGGCATGATCCGAAGTTGTAACAGATCTCTGAAACCATTTTCCTTCAATGTATCCTTTAGTAGATTTTGCAATACACTGAGCCATTTACTTAATTTTCTCATTTCTTCCATACTGTGTTTTACAGTCCTTGAAATTTGCAACCTCTAATTTTAGCAACCGAGACCTGAAACTTGGGTCTGCTGGAGGTCAAAAGCTTGGTTCCGAAAAGAAGGGTAGCAAGAGTGGAGCAGCTGTAGAAGATATTTCCACTGGATCACCATCTACCAAATGTCTTCCTGCAGCTAAATCTACTGACAGTACCGTCATTAACATTGGGAGTCTTCTTCAACCCGTTGTAAAGAAACTTGAGGTTTGTGGATTCTCAATTCCCCACCTTGAAAATATCGCAGTCTAAGAGGACAACCTTATTTGCCTGATTCTCTATTCCCCTCCCTTCTCCTGAAAGACATCATAAAACCCATTGGAAATGAGCAAATTGAATCTCACAGAGTTCAATTGGTTCGGGGGGGACAAATGCGTTTGCTGGTGCTGCTTGAGCTACTAGTCAGTAGCAGTAGAGCTATCCACTTTAATGACTGCTTGTCTCACCAGTTCCTGTTAACATTTAGTTTTTCTACTAGTTGCACTGTTTTGTTATAGGAAGAAATGCTATGCATTAGTTGTGCTGTAAATTTTTACTAGGAAGGATTCACACAGTTCTCAGAATTCTCAGACATGAAATGGAACTTTAGATTTTTCTTATCATACTGCCTTCTGCTTGGCGTTTCTTTTCAGCCCATCACCTTCTGTTTTTTAAGCAACTTGTGATATTACAAGGTAACAAAACATCGTGCAAATCCTTGAACATAATTTTCCTTTTACGCTAACTTCTTATTTTTATCTTTGGCAAATTATGTGATCCTATTGATTCGGAGGGACTTCAGCTTAATGAATTCATTCACACCTTGACGAACATAATTGGAATAGATAAAAGTTTGCGTCAGGCATCTTGTAATCCATAAATTTTCTTCAGTTACATGAAGATTAACAAGGATTTCTTCTTTTTTATCACTTGTAATAGATACAATAATAATTCTCAAAAGCAAAAAAAAAAAAACAAGAAGCTAAGACAACAACAATAAGGTCCAGCACACGGGACATATTGCAGACACAAGAATAGTGATACATCGTCAACCAATGAGGGAGATGCCTTGAAGAATCAATGCATCAGCAAGAACCTGATTAGCAGCCTGAGATGGATGGACGCTGTCCCAAAACACGTACTTAGTGGCATTTGGGCAAGTTCCTAGGGATTTTGGATTGCACAGCAATATTGTCGTCTCCACTGTTCCCGTCCCACAGCATCCTCTCCTTGCTTCTTGGAAACCTACAAATTAAAAATTGCTACAATTCATTGCTTGAAAGAAACTTTTAGTAGTCCCTCAGAAAAAAGTTGATCTAGTACCATTTTTTGAAGGAGATTTAACAAGGTCATAGAGTGGCTGGAAGATGTCGAATATAACAATCTTAAGACCAGGGAGTTGTTTTTGGAGGCTTGTTGCAGCTGAGTTGATCTTCTTGTTGAATTGCTGGGCATCAGTGTTGATCCTTGAGATGCACCCATTCTCGTGATATCCGAATATGGTTCGGGCAGCTGGAAGGCAACCCAGTGGTGGGAGTGAAGTCACCCCAAGTTTCCTACCCCCCAAGCCGTACAAGGTCTGTGTTTCATACAGAGCTCTCCACCGTCATTGAGATTCAGATGAAAATATAGAAACAACTCACAAGAGTACCGTACCTTGACAAAGCTTGTGAATGAACCGACAAGGTATGAGCCATATTGATCAGCAGTATAGATTTTGTTTAGGTATGGATTGACGTAGTAATTCTGAAGAAAGTCACTGCTCCCCGCACTCAAAATATATAGCGCACCCTTGATGATTGATGCCGATTTGCTACCAGCAACCTTCGCTAGCTTACTTTGGTATTCCTTGAAGTACTCCAGTTGCTGGCTCAATGGAATGGCATGCTGCAGAGCGAGGTTGATTATTAGAGATGATAAAACTCTATAATACTGAAGGACTGATCATGTATGACATCAGGAATATTCCTTACGTTCAACGCAGCTGCCCTTTCATCGTAACCAGATGCTGCAGATGCAAAGTTGGATCCAATAAGTAGGTTCTTCCCTGATGCTTCTGGGCTCAGATACGCCGGTGCGTAAGACTTAAATCCCAGAGTCTCAGCTGCAAAAAAAATTCATTCGTAAGGCGTCATTCAAATCCCTTATAAGCAACATTACTGACCAATCTTGGGAATTTTGATGCTTTTTTACTCACCAGTGATGTCGGTGGCTAATTTACCATTACAAAACCTCCCTGTAGGTTTATGATCGACAAAGTCCCTTCCATAAGGAGGGTAATTGGCCTTGAATATCGTGGGGAGATAGTCATTGTTGCCAACATCCACAGCCGAGTCACCAAATGTTATGATAGCAGGAACTAGGGCATCTTGCGCCCAGCCAACATCCACAAGTGCAAATGCAAAGGCCAAAATCAATGCTGCTCTGTAGCATATTTCCATTTTTCTGCTCTAGTACTGCATGAAAGGATTGGGCTGGCTTAAAAAGAAGTGTAAAGCCAGTCAACTGAAGTGATTCCTGAAGATGGTGGATGGAAGTTGGGAAGGGCTAATAAATGAGAGTTGTTCAATAGGCAATATCGGCATTCAAATCATTCATCTTTTATACATGTATACGTCTCCCAACATGCGCTAAGGTCATTTCAGGCTTCTGTTTTTATGGCTATACGTGCATTGAAGAGAACATATTTATGATTATGGATGAAGAGGAGGCATGGTAGTTGGGATGATAAATGAGGATGCACGATCTGAATAGGAAGTTGCATGTGCGGGAGTTAATTTTGGTTGTTAAATAATTAGCCAACTCACATGCTGATGCTGCTAGTTTGATAAATATAGACTAGGAAATGCAATAACACATGGATTTTCTGAGATTGTGTGGTTGCTTTGGCATGGAAAGTAAAGCTGTCCAAGTGTCCATGAAAGAGAACTTAGTGGAAAGCAAGGAAAAATCACAACTTTGCGGGCAGTTTGAAGCTGGGAAGGCCAGTAATTTGTGATGGGTTATCTATCCACTAACGCCTCACCCAATCCATTTCATCTAGCAGGTTTGACTTGTGTCATTCTCGAAGAAAGAACTGTGCTTCCTTCCTTAAGTGAGATACAAGTCAATCTCCCGAGTCCATTCAAAGATGGTCTCTAAAATAGGACTGCTGTTTTCAAGGAATGAATCTCCACTGCGTAGCCATCAGGTCCCAAAAGATCTTATGTCTAAATTTATACGGCTAGAGTATTGCATTAGAGTACATATGCTAAATGGATCAGATCATTTTGAGTAACTTGCTGTTGAGGTTGAGACTGAATTCCTTCCACACCTATACTCTTGTTCACATACTAAATCAAATTGAATTCTTTGTACTTTAGTTACTTTTTTACTTCTAAAATTTTTTAATTTACAGATAAAATATTCTATCAGTAATTAGATATTAAGTCCATTAACATGATTTTTACTGATAAGTTTATAAATAAAAATATTTCATCAAAAACTTATTATTAGTGATTTATAGTCTATTAGTGAGTTCACTAACAATAAAATTACTATCAAATTTATATATAGACGAAGCATGTCACAAAAAACAATTATACAATTTAATTCGTCAATATTTTCATCAATTACTTTCACATATCATCAACAAAAAAAATCATCAATAATGTCAACAATGAGTTCTTTTTAATATTATCGAACCGTTGTTATTAAATAGTGGTATAATGGTGTTTGTAATGATTTTTTTTTTCAACTCTCTTGCAATATACTAATGGACTTAATCTGATGGTAAGACTATCAATAATGTTTTAAAAATATTTTTTAAAAAATAAATCTATTAAATAGAAGTAGAAAATAATTAAAATAAATTAAAAATCATATATTTATTATAAATTTATAAATTTAAATACAATTAATCTCGAATAGAGAGGCTAAAGGAGAAGGAGACAAGTCTTAACCGGAACCGTAGAGCCAACAAGGAGGAGCATATATACCACCCATCTGTGATTTCATCTCCATTACTAATTGACAAAGTTTGACCATCTCAACACTGAGTTATTATGTCTTAATAGTTAGATAGGTTGTTCGAGCTTGAACTTGTTGGTCAAAAATCATCTTGAACTCTAAACTTTGAGTGCTTGAAATTAATTGTGAGCCTCCAATAGTAGAAACACTCTAGGTCATCTATCAGTCTTTGACCGTAGTGTATGAGATACAGTACATCCAATTTCTATCAGGTTCACCAAACAATCATTTCTCCAATTATCCAAATCGAGTTTTGAATGGGTCAAAAGATCGTCTTTATATCTCTCCTTCAATGGGGTATTATATGTATACTAAAAAAAAGTTAACAAATTCAAAAAAATAATAATATAAGAAAAGAAATTTTTGAAATTCAACGTACCACAAAGTGCTAAGCTCAGCTATCTACGAGATGTTGCATCATTTTTTGACGGTCATCATTTCACACATTTATTTCTACAAATAGCTCCATCAAACTTGATTCACATCCAAGAGCAGTAGCCTGTAAAAAAAAAATTATTGTTAGTTAAACATATTCATATAAAACAACAAACTAAAAAAATGGATGTATTAAAAAAATATTATTATTCACTTTGCATGCGAAACGAATAAAATGGATCTATCATTGTATGTGGTAATGAAACGTGCTGAATATATTCCACCTAAACAGACTCTGAGACATGCGGAGGTTTGAAATCCTTTCAAACAGCCATGTCCTTCCAGTTTGGAAGCTCTTTTTCTGTAGTTTTTTTTTTTTTTTTTTTTTTTTTTTTTGCTTTCTTTTGCATCTCGTACCAAAAATCACTCAACCTATATGGTACAAATAAATTAGCTATTAAAAAGTGAAAAATAAAATGTTAAAATTTAGATTAAAAAATTATCTTGATTTTAATTTTACCTAATTACAACATAATTCTCTTAAACCCTCATAATAATAGCATTGTTGGCTCTATCCTGGTAAAACATTTCTTTGTCGTTCAAATTTTAAAAGAATAATTTCCTCAATATTAATAAAACTAACCAAATAAAACAAAACTATTTAAGTTAATGCTAACTTTAAACATTTTTAACCATGCATCAATTATGGGTTTTCATTTAAGATTTTTGAAAACCTAACTCTATTAAAATAATAGCACTTCCATCAATGATTTCATCGTCAATGCTATGGTTCGAGAAGCCTCAATATTTATAAACGTAAAATAACATTCATTAATTGAAATTACTTTTTCAAAAATTATTAACATGTTCTTTATTTTTCAGTAGTGCATGAAAGGAAAACAAACCTACATTAAAAGGTCGAGCTTCAATTGGGCATGGTACTTCCTAGTAAATAAATCCCATTGTAAAAGGACCTTTTCTCAATGTAACAACATTGCACTCGACGAGCCCGTATCAAAAGTGGGTGCCTATGACTCAAGTATTTATTCTTGGTTAGCACCTAATGACTCATAGTCCTCAAAAGCACTGCTAAAAGAACTAGCAATGATCATATTCGTACGATGTACTATTAACTTTCCTCTAGGTATCAATATAAATTAAAGGATTAAGATGTTGTGAACCATTCTTATTTAAAAGAAAAAATTGACAACACCTCTCAATACGAGAAACTACCTAAATTTTGTTTACTTGCAAATACACACAATTTAAATTCAATTGCCTCATACCGTCTAATTTTATTCAATTTGTTTCCTTGTTATTGGGTGAAGAGTTCACTTAACTTGTACTCAACCTAGTTTTTAGATTATTGTTTTTAGATTTGTTTTATTAATACATATATTTATTATAAAGCGAACCAAATTATTGAATCTTTACTTTTCAACTATAATTTTATTTCATGAATAGAAAAGGCTTATTTTCTATAATTAGGTTATATATACAATTATTATCATAACAATATTATATTGTATATCCTATAAAAATCAATCTAAATTTATAACCTTAACTTGTAATTGAAATTGAACCTATAATTATGAATATTGGGTAATTAATTATTATTATTATTATTATTAACTAAGAATATTTAAAATTTATTAATGTATTAACTAATAATAATTAAAATCAATCTTATACATTGAATTGAAATTTAAAAACAAAATTAGAAAAACAATTCCAACAATAACATTCATGTAATTATTAAGAACATAAAAATAAAATAAAATAAACAAAACCAAAAATAAGTGTGAAGAAAAAAAAATCTTACCTTAATTTTGTAGTGAGTGAAGCTGAGAAGATTAAAAAAATTCATAAAATATTTTAATTTTAAAAAAAAAAAGCTTAGAAGAGAAAAGAGAAAAAAACATACCTACATATGAAAGAGAAGAGGAGATGAAAAGGACTAGGAAAAGACAAGGAAAAGGTGTATCCATTATGAAATTAAAGATTCTATTCTTTTAGTTTATGCTTTTTTATTGACAATTTTACTAGTAGTTAATTAACTATTAATATTTTTAAGATTTTATTTTTTTAGTTTATGCTTTTTTATTGATGATTTTACTAGCAGTTAATTAATTATTAATATTTTTAACATTTTATTATGTGATTTTGTGTGGTATTTAATTAAAAATTTTATTTTATTTAAAAATATTTAGAAACATCCTCAAATATCATAGATAAATTTTCATTCCATCAATGATTTTATATATAATGGCATCATGAACAGTACAGTAAAAAGTGAATAGTTCAAAAACTTTCAAAAAATAACTGATAGATGTTAACAATCGGTAATCTGTATGTAATGAATATCATGAATAAAAGTGTTATTAAGAAGTGAATAATATAAAAAAAATTAAAAAATATATATTAAAATAATACTGTTTTATATTAATATATCAAATTAATATAAAAAATTAAAAAAAAATTATATTAATAGCATTTTGACAGCATCGACAAGAGCTCCCAAAAAAGGCAACCACCCTACTGTCCACCCCGGTGAGTTCATCAGCAGCATCTCTGCATTCTGCATATGGTTTAATTAATTTATGCAGCTTCTTCTGTTAAGATTTCCTATTGCTTCGATACGCCAATGAATGCCTTCTTTCTAATACATCTTCTGCCAGCTGGCAGTTATATATCAAGTTGGAAAACACCCCCTCTTCATACACTCTGCGCGACCCATGCTTCGTAATGGGTCAGATAATTGTTTTGGAAAAACAAAAAAAAGGCTTTTTAAAGATGTTTTGGCTTCTTACTAATACATGAATGCTTCTGCCAGCTGCCAGCTGCCAGTTACGTTAACATTTGGCCCAAAATGTCAACTTGGAGCCCCGCTCCTTTAGTACTTTGTCTACAATCTTCATACAATCTGCACCGGCTACTCTTTATAAAATCTCAATGGTTATTTCATTCCTGATAATTATTTTAGAAAAAAAATATAAAATATTTTTAAATATATTTTTTTATTTTACTTATAAATCAAAAAGCATGTGTATATATATCAAAAATTATTTGTGCTAATAAATATAAAAAAAACAAAGTGGTAACATATTTATTTAACTTGTCTCATTATAGGTTAAATAATTTTTTTTAACGCAAAAAAATTAATGTGTAAGTGTTATTATTATATGTTTTGAAATCGAGTAGAAAACATAACCATTAATCAAAAATTTAATACTTATATATTATAAAATATAGTAAAGATTATATATCTTAATAAAAACATATAAAATCTCAAACTAATTTTTAACATTGTAAAAAAATGAAACAATATTGTAATTACTAAACATCATTTTCTTAATTTTTATATATTAATTTAAAAAAAAGTGTAAATAGAAAAACAAATTATAGAAAACCACATTTTAACATCTGGAAATGATTTCTAACACCAATTATCTTGGCCATCTAAACCTAATTTTAAAGACAAGGACCCGAGTCATAGCCATTATAAGGCTTTAGGCATGGATACATTATTGGGCTACTTAGTAGTTATAGGAAAATAGATTATAGATATCTATAATGGGTTACCATGGTCGTTGAAATAGATGAGTGAGTGAGAGAAGATAACTTCCCTATAAATAACCAAAAAATTCAACTAGGAAAATGGTTTTATAACTAAGAAGAAAATAGTGTGAAAAAAAGAATAAAAGGTGTTCTAAAGTTTGTAGAAGAAGAATTTGCATTCAAAAAAAAAATACTTTTTCAAACTCTCAAAATGATTGAATATTATAATTTAAATAAATTTAAGTTGTGAATGATGAGTCTCTTTCGTGTTCTAATTACATGTGAAGACTAGTGAAACAAGTTCCATAAGCTAATTTTGCTTGAAATTATTTTTATCTATTTATTAGTTTTTTTCAGCATCAGTATCAAATCATGTGTTGCTTGTTTCTTAATTCATTTACATTTACGAACTATTTAAAATATCATTGGAATAATCGATGAAGATCTACAACGAATGCTTTCTAAGTTTTATTAGAAATCAATGCTTATGAAGCGTATTTCATGATTTTTTTTATCTATTTTTTTCATGATAAACTTGTTTTTAGACTATCAAAGGTGGACTATGTGTTTCTAGATAAACTCAATAAAAGACTTCTTAATTCATTGTTAACAACTAGATTATATTTTTCAATTTTAGTTTAATTTACTTAAATGGTAGTTTTAAGTTAAGTTATTTCATTTTGTCTAAAATATATGTTTATTTTAAAAATATAATCATCATATATTTGATTATGATATGATAATTGTGAACATAATAACCTTTTTATTCTAAACCTAATGTAGAATTATTATTTGCATAATTAATAATGTTGGGATCATGCATGTATATATTTATGTATGTTTTAGGCATTAAATAATACACATATATGTCTATACATTTATAAATATAGAATTTAAAATGGCAAATGCTTTAAAAATGTTGTGGTCTAGCTCAACAAGATTGGGAAATTGAATAAAACAAATTACAAAATTTTAAATAAAAAAAATTTGATACATGTTTAAAGAGCATGAGGCTTTACAGGCTCTAAATGTCTGGCATGAAATTCCAATATAGGAGGAATTATGAGGTTAATGTGTTAATATGTATGTCATGTACTAGTTGGTTATATGCGAAATAGACTTTATTCATGTAAAAGCATATTTATTGTTAATAAAAGCTTCCTTTCTCTTTGATATTCATTTGTGTTTAATATTATAATAATTAATCTAGGATAAAGATAATGTTCTTGGAATAAAAATATTTTGTAGATAAAATTATAAAGTGATTATAATTACGAGATTCTAAATGCTTCCAAGCATTGTTCCTAAATATTTCTAGTCAATTTTGTATTAAGAATGGACTTTAAGAGTCGTTTAGACTAGTTCATATCATGTTCTTTCCTTTTAAAAAAAAAGCAGTTATTCTCATAAATTGGGATATAAAGGATGCTTAGAACTAATATGTATATACTTGTCAGATGATATGTACACTAAAGTAACCTTATGAGGATTTTATAAGGAAAAATCATTTGTATCTATGAAAAGACTCATGTAATAGTT
The DNA here is from genome assembly GCF_000495115.2 of Populus euphratica. Classification (NCBI taxonomy): domain Eukaryota; kingdom Viridiplantae; phylum Streptophyta; class Magnoliopsida; order Malpighiales; family Salicaceae; genus Populus; species Populus euphratica. The sequence continues at coordinate 86,731 of NW_011500370.1, read as the reverse complement.
GTGTAAGTGATACTTAGATTTAAAATCAATAAGGTATCTTATATAGGGCATGTTATGTTTTGATCATACCTACACGTTGTTTTAATCAAGGGTAAAAACAATAGGTAGATATTAGGTATAGAATGAATTATATGAAGGTGTTGTTTTAATCAAGGGTAAAAACAATAGGTAGATATTAGGTATAAAATAAATTATATGAAGGTGTTTGAGTAATCAAGAGAGGACTCATCACCCCAGGTAAATTAGAAAAAAAGTTCCACGTGTTTATAAATAGTATTGATTGTGAAATCTTTGTATAAGATGGAATGAGATTTGAAAAAAATTTCAAGTCTTATTCAAAATATTAATGACTATAGTGTTGAGAATAAACATGATTTAACTGCATACACACTCCATGTTATAATATCTAAATAAAATTATTGATAAAGGGATAATAATTTCATTGAGAAATTATTCACTGAAAAGTTAAGTCAAACCATGTATGACTTTTTTAATATTTGAGAGATCATGATACGTTGTTAAATGATACATTTGATCTTTAAATAAATGTCATATTTAAATTGATAATAAATTAAATTATTTAATTTATTATTCCTAGCTAAACGATGCATTTGATCTTCAAATAAATATCATAGTTGAATTGATAATAAATTAAATTATTTAATCTATTATTCCTAATTCATTTAGAATTGTGATTTATATTTGGATGAATATATTAGAAACCTAATAGGTCATACATAATAAGAACTATTTGTCAAAACATAAACTTGGATGATTAATCAAGTTTGAATTGATTCTAAATAAATTTTAAAAATTGAGAATTATAATGTAATTAATATAAAGGATTACAATTCTAGACTTATGAAAACCAAATGGAAACTTGATTGAATAAATTTCTAAAATTATTCTAAAATAATATATATTATATTATTCTGATAGTAAAGTGATAATTTATCATTGATAGAGTTATTAAGATTCACTTATAAATATAATATTATACCTCTTGTTTTCTACAACATAACATGCTTTACACATTTTACCTATATAAATAGGAAAAGTAGATAAAAGAAAAAATTAACACTTGATACATAACAATTGTTCTAAAGTACATCATGAACGGTACATTGATAACAGTCAAGGTCAAAGAAACAATTTCTGTTATAAAAAATATGGCATACCATTCATCGAAGTAGAAAATTATATAAATAAAAATATTCACGCTTCTAAAATTATGAACACTAAATGGGTTTCCAAAAATACTATGTCGAGAAAGCTAAAAGTCTTGGAAGCAGCAATGATGGCATCTAATTATTTTATGAAACATGGAATTTCATTCTAATTTATTGGATTCTACACCATTGTGTGACAACCGCTAAGGTATGAAACCTTTAGGGCTTTTATTTTTCAAGATGAAATAAGGTTGGAGTCAATACCTAACAATAGAATTAGGAGGATATGTTGTAATAAGTTTATTTTAAAGTATAAATGTTCAGTCTTGATGTAAATTTTAAGTGTGTTGATTTGTTATGCTGTGTGTTAATATTTTAATTCATGATTTTATTGTGTAATAATAGTTTTATTATTCACTAACCCACCTAAGATAAATAAACTATCACTTGGTTGTCTTAAAATATTAATTGGTGAGTAATAAAATTGCTTAACATATTATATTATTATATTTTAAAAATATTCAAGATATTTTTCTCAAACGTTAATGTGTATTAATAGTTTTATTACTCACAAACCTATATAAGATAAATTAATTGTCACTGGGTGTTGTCCTAAAATGTTGATTAGTGGGTAATAAAATTTCTTAATATATTATATTATTGTGTTTAAAATGTCTTCAAGATATTTCTTTCTCGCAATGTTAATATATATTAATGGTTCTGTTATTCACAATCACACCTGAGATAAAATGAATTGTAACTGAGTGTTGAATGATGGGTAATTAAATTGCTTAATATATTATATTATTGTTTTTGAAATGTTTTCAAGTTATTTTTTTCTTACAATGTTGTTGTCTATTAATGGTTTTATTATTCACAAACTCACCTAAGATAAATAAATCATCATTAAATGTTGTCCTAGAGTGTTGTTTAATGGGTGATGAAGTTATTTAATACATTACATTAGTGTATCTAAAATATCTTTAAGATATTTTGTCTCCTAATGTTATTTTGTATTAATAGTTTTGCTATTCACAAACCGATCTAAGATAAATAGGTATTTTTTTATAATGTTGATTAATAAGTAATAAAATTGTGTAATATATTACATTATTATATTTAAAATGCCTTGAATATATTTTATTTAAGATGATGATGATGCTAAACTATTTGTTATTTGAATTTTTCATGCTCGTATTGATATGTATGAATTTATGCTTGTGCTTTTGTTTTTTAATATCTTTTTATGATGTTGTGAGCAAATTTGGGTTATGTTGGATCAATGTAATCCTACATATATCTATTGAGTATGAGCAATAGTTTTTAGACCCACTTCAATCAATATAATTTTGAACAGACTCATGTCTATAAATTGATCACCATCCTCTCGGGTCCAACGCCTATATTTCAAAAATAAAGATTAGATCTTATTATCATGTTTAAATTTAAAATCATTCTCTTATATATCTTAGTAGTATTATGTTATCTTTAATAACATATATTTGTCTAGAAAAACACTTGGCATGTAAACAATGAATACCTTTATCATTAAAAACAAGTATAGAACAACTTATTTTTGATAAGATTTATAAAATGATTTATATATTTTATGATATGACCAGTTCTTTACCAAGAATTTCTAAAAACTAGTAAAGGTTTTTGGGTACTATAAAATTATATCGCAATCTTCAAAGACATAGTTAAGATAATTTTATAGGGGCAAAACTAATAGAATAAAACATAAAATTATAAATACAATAAAACTGCATAATTTAGTTTTATATAAAATACTTATAACAAGCAAATATAAAAAAGTTTTTATATAGGATAAGGGGCTAAGAGTAATACCAAATAAAATCAAAGTTATAAAATTAATTTTATTTTTATAATACATCCATCATTTTAATTTTGTTAGTCTTCGTACCTATTAAATATAAAAATCTAAGTTTATAAGAAAAAAAAAACAATGAAAATACAGAGATATAAATGAAAATGAGAAAGCCTCTGAAGAAAATACAGAGATACAAATCCACATAAAATGATCCACGAGTTTGTAGCAGAGAAAGAAGCCGACTAGGAAATTACTGTGAGGATTAGAAAATAAACCCCTGTCTGTCTTTCTGTACCAAGACGTGCAGATATCGCAAGATTTATAGATACAGCCAGACCTCACTTGAACTGCTTTAATTAATCTAGAATGGACATCTACATATCATTCAAGCGTCAAGAAGGACATGAAAACGGCTATATGGAGAAACAAAATGCAGTCAACAGTAATCATCAACTACTGTGATATTGCATGCTACAACAGCTAATTCATTAAAATTATGGCTGGAAAGTTCACTAGGATTAGGAAATAAACTAGAAAATTAGGAATGAGCAGCTTTAATAACACCTCTGCAACAAACCATTCTTGACTTTTTCTTGAATAACACCAATCATTCAAATCAAGCATGTTACAGATTTAAAAATATTTTATTGGGACTACGTGATTCTTCAAGAAAAGAGGAAATCATTTCCCAAAAACATAAAATAAACTTGCCTATATATGTTATAAAGAAAAACAATTTAAAAGATAAAGGGAAATTAAGAATACATAAAAACATGACAAGCTAAAAAACCATTTCAGGATATGCGATGCTATTACGTAAATTTCAGACAATGGGTGTTGGTAATTAGTTTGGAAATTTTTTCTATGACTTCCATGTCCAGACAACACGAAGAGACATCATGGAAGAAAGCTAATATAAAAATAAAATATGAAGGCATTCACAATAATTTTTTTTCTACAAAACATTTTTAGAATAATACTCACCTAAATCCGATATTATTTAACTTTTTAAGTGGCCAGGACTGTCATTCTTCTTGGTGTTTAGAATAACCAAGAATAGTGTTTGTGGCTGTGGACCAAGAAGACTATTTATCTAAGCTGGAACGTAAAACAAGAAGAGCAGTCTGTTAAATTCAAGTTGCATTCACTTTTATATAGCTATAGAACTGAGAACATGGAAGCATTTTAGATAGAGAATGAAAATCTATTAAGAGACAAATGAACCTCGTAAAAGTAGTAGTCATAGTAATACTTTGCTTGATAGAAAGGATTAATTTTATAGATTGCGTGAATGGGAGAAAAGTGAGTGAAGATGCTGGGATTTGTTGTTTTACAGTAGCAGTAATAGTAGACATTTCGAGTGCTTAGCTTGGTCAAATAAAAAATTAGAGCTCGCTTTTTTTATAAAAATCATTTAACATGTCTGTACTTCTTAAATAAATACCCCCGTTCACAACAGAGTAAAGCACGAGGATTAGTCTCCAGCGTCATTTTCCTTCGCTGGCTACAAAGGGATCCGGTTGGTTTTGGTTTTGTGAAACCACCACAAATTCAGTGATTTTTTAGTCTAAAGAAAGCTAACTTCATCTTCATCAGCAAGGTAGTTTTTCTAGTGGGGAACTTTCTGAAAAGGCACCGATGCTACTCAGACTTCAACAACTCTTGATCCCACTATTGCAAGGTATCTCCAAAGAGGGAGGTGGACTGGAGTTGACAGTTTTTGAAGATTAATATGGCAACTCTTAACATTTATCATATATAAAACGCGTCTTTTTCCACAAAAACTACTTTCTGTGATGTCATTAGTGAATACTATGGAGAAGCTACACTGACTGGTAAATCCTTCGCTTAAGGTTTCGAGAGTACAACGAAGAGGTTATGAGGTGGGATTATTTCGAAGAGGAGCTACGGAAAGCCTCAAATGAGCCGATTGATACTGATTTTCTGTGCAACTTGTCCATCCTATTGCCATTTCCTGCTCTACCTCCGGAGCCCTTCAAAACATCAGCAAATTTTGCCATCTCGGATTTCTCAATAGAATGCAAGTCCTGATCCAGTAAATTGTCAAGTGACAAATCGCTACTTCTACCTGATGAAAATCTCATATGCCCACTAGACGATCCTACCTCCCTAAATCTCTGACTGTTCTCCAGACTCCTGCTGATTCTTTGGATATCCATGGAATTTCTAAACGAATGCCTGGATGAATAGAAGGATGGAGTTTGACCTCCAGTAGATTGCAAATCACTTGTGGCGTCTGTTGGTGTTGAAACACTTAAACTAACATTTGGAGAATCAGAATCTCCTGTCACTCCAGTTCTGTCACCTGATGATCCATGACTGTGATTATGAGTCTCCTTTCCCAATAAAAGTTTCCTAAGCTTGTGGAACATTTTGGTTTTCCCTGAGTAGCTCGTTTTTGGTGATAGAGGATCATCAAGTTCTCCTGCGTCTGTGATATAGGAGGCCTGGGAGGATGACCAGTGATCAGGTTCAAACTCCATTATGTTGATCCCCTTCTCCGCCATTCCTTCAGTATTTGCAAATTCAAGTATGAGCTGTTTTGCTTTCATCTCAGACCTAGGGCTTAGAGACTTACTAAGGTCTCTTGCAACAGTTTTACCATGAGGGGGCTGAAAATTGCGCAATTCATATCGCAAGCAAGCATTTACCCATCGAAGATAGACTAATTCTTCAACATCACTACACCGGTCTGCTTGGAGCTGCTCAACTTCCTTTGACAAGGCCTCATTTTCCTGCCGTAATTGATTGCCCTGCTTCCTTAATGTTTCTGTCTGCAACAAAATGAAACTGGAAAATGAATCACATGATAATCGGATATAATGACGCATGAATTATCAAGAATGAACTAATTACTAATTACCTCTGGATCCTCCAGAATGGAATTAGCAAGGATTTGGGAGGACTCCAGCTGAGAAAACAATTCAGAGTTTTCTAGACGCAATCTGGAGTTAGATTTCCTCAACTCTTCTGCCTCAATCTCCAAATCCTTCAGCCTTTGCAACTTCATTTTAATATCTGAATCAGTTTCAGCAGACTTGATTTCCTGCTCTTGCAACCTAGAAACTCTCTTCTTAAGGGACAATATCTGTTCCTTGTTCTGCTCTGCTTCAGACCTTAGTTTTTTCTTCACCAGTTCAAGTTCTGACCTGGCAGCATCAAGCTCGGCAACAACTTTCGCATGATCAACCACTTGAGCTTGCAGTCTTCTGTTATCAGCGCTCAAGGACTCAATTTTCAGAGCGAACAACTTAGCCTCCATGTTGTTTATTTTCAAACGGTTTTGCAACTCCATCACGGCTGCTTCTTGCTCTTTTAGGCCATAAAACTCAAGCATTTGGACCTCAAGGTTTCTTTCCCTCTCTCGAAGCATTCTGACTATGTTCTTCAGATGCCTGATATCTTGCTCATAATCGACCTTTTCCACACCTTTGGAGGATCTTGGAGTTTCCACATCTGATATAATTGTTTCTTCTTTCTTAGATGTCTTAGAATTATTGGCAGTAAAGTCCAATTCCTTCACAAGATCATTGAATTCAGGCAAGAGATACCCATCTTTATCCCCACTGTGAACACTGCTTGGAGACAAAACCTTAGAATTATTAACAGCAACATTCATCACGCATGAGTCATCCTGTGGAACAGAAAGCATGAAATTACTTTTCAACTATTAATAACAAAGACATAAAATTTGCATCTTTTGAAGAGCCATAAACCACAGCTCAATAGCCAAACAAACAGGTAAGAGAATTTAGTTTTCTAAAATGACTCCTGATAAATGGAGTACAAGTTACTCTATGAAATAATCCAGAGCGACAGATTTTACCCGCAAACATCATTCTGCAGAAAAATAAAAGGAGCGCAGAGTAGAATTTAGACACCATATTAAACGAGTTAAATACTTTATTCTGGTGCCCTCATATTTTTTACTCAGGCAGAACTTACAATGAAGTCTTTCCATGGCCTAGCGAGCTCATAATTTTCCCTAATTCCTTCAAATATTTCTTGAGGGAGAAGTGGCGGGTTCAGTTTTTACGGATATATTCACAAAAGGTAAACATGTAGTAAGGTGATGAGAAAACAAAACAATTCAATTTCTATTAGATAAACTGATTTTAGAAATGCTTTCACAATAAAATTGTTCGATTCAAAAAGTAAAGTAAAACAAAGGAAATACTACAAGGTTCACCGATCACCACTTTGCCATCTTGAGTTCACTACAGAAAGGCAGTTGCTAATTCAAGTGTTGCTATTAATCAAACTAAATGCATTGAATATTAGCAATAGAAAACATTATCCTGTACTATCAAAATTTATGAACGAAACTTACATATCTTTCTGCTGAAATTGAAGCGACACTGCCAGAACTCGATGTTCTATTCTTCACTTGAAGATCGTCTCCGTGCCGAGTTCTTTCCCCCCCAATGTCAACCTCACTACCATGATCTATAAACAATGGAAATAGACAGAATTATCAAAACATGGACAGAAATAAAAGCAAGACCAGTCAGTCATCAGTGGATAAGGAGATGAAACCTGAAGAGCGTGGGGAGCAAGGAAGCTGGGAAGACTTATTCCAGTTGATTTTCAAGCGTGCAAGGAGAAATCCAGCAGAAGAGAGTACTAAAGCCACCCCAAATTTGATTAAAACAGGCCTTATATCACTTTTATCTTTTACCATGATACAAGTCAACTTATGAATCCACATGAAAAATAGAGAGAGAGAGAGATCATAATTCATAGGTCGTCTTCATCATCATCCTCCATCTACATAGCCAAAACAACCAATATTAGCCAGCCTAATATTTCCATTAACAGACAACAAGAGCATATATATATTGACGAACCAGCAAAACCCACATAGAATTAATCTTGATTCTAAAAAACCATAGAGAAAGACCATGAACCCCATGGTCCTTACCATATAAAACCAAGAATCCAGAATAAGCCAAACCTTACATTTAATACGTTAGTTTTAAGATGAGAGGTGGCCAAAAGGGAGAAATGAATAATCAAAGAAGCAAAATTTAATTCAAAGCATGCTGATTTCTTCTAAACAGAGAGCTTAAAAAAACTAAACAAGTAATGATCCGCGCCATGTTAAAGCAACAATTGATGAATAAGAAAAATCCCAAAAAAGCAACGCCTTTATCAACCATGCTCGTTCTGTTGGAATACAAGCCTAGAGCTAGAAACCAGAAGGATCAACGAGACAAAAAATAAGGGAGAAAAAAAGCTCATGTCGATAAGACAAAGTGCATACCCAGAAACAGAAACCGAGATCAAAACAAGCCATTTCAAGTTTAAAAAATTAAAAAAATAAAATAAAAGGAGGTATGACAAAAACCCAACTTGAAAATTCAGTTATATATAATTTTGATAGAGAAAGAAGACTAAATTATTAAAGAGAGGGATTGCAAGGGCATTGAATCTTCCGTGGCAAGCGCGCTGTCTAGAAAGCGAAATTATTGATATAGTTTTTTTGAACAATATAAATATAATTATTTATGTGTATTTCAATGAAAGAATAATTTTAATAACTTATACAGTTATTTGTACTTTAACTACTTTTAATTTTTTAAGAAAAATATTTAAAAGAATCATGGAAATAAAAAATAATAATCTTTAAATAATTTATTTAAACAACGTTTTTTATTGAGCTATCTCTTTTCACTGTAAAATTAAAGAAAAAATTAAAAATATATTTTTATTTTATTTTTTCTCTCCCTCGGCAGAAAAATCAATCTTGACAAAAAAAAATATAATTTTGAACCCTATTAGTTTTTTTTCTAAGATGGTACGTATTTGATTTAATTAATAATAAAAACGTATAGCTTGTGGGGTTTCTGTCTTGTCTCGTACGTGTTCTTTTTAATGGCATATCAAAAACTTAGGTGAGGCAGAGAGACACAAGTTGACTTGTTTTATTGTCTGAAAGAGAAATTTTGGTTAGAAACTACAAACACCCAGATTCTGAACCTTTTTTCTTTTTAAGAGAAAAATAATATTTAGAAGCTAGGAAAATCTTCCTGGAATTTATTTTAATGAAAAATAATTTTTTTATTTTTAGAAGAAAAAAAATTTCATTTGAATCAATGGAATTTTTTTCTTTTAAATACAACAACAACAACAAAAAAGATTTTCTAAAATGAAAGGTAAATAAGTTTTCTAAATCCCTATTAATTTTTATATATATATAATTTGTTAAATTTTTTTTGAAATAATTTCTTTTGATATATTTTTTCAAATAATTAGAACGAGCTAAAACCCCTCCGAAAAATATTGTAACTACACATTCATTTTTTTTTTTTTTTTTAGATTAACGTGGGTGTCCGGGTCAGCTTGCGCGCATCACGACTAATCCCACGGGCCCTGAAGTTAACGACCATGTAAGCCTCCAGTGGCCATCATATGAGCAACCAAGGACTCGAACCTGAGATCACAGAGGGAGCAAACCCTTTGATCCCAAGTCCTTACCACTTGGCCACCACCTAGATGGTTAACTACACATTCATTTACATTGCAATGTAATGACCTTTTTGTTCCTCTACCAAAAACACTTAATGTTAGTTATAATATAATTTCAAATAACCCATTTATCATTACTATATTGATGGGGGAATAAATAAGTCTTTTGTCTTATTAATTATATAATAAAATAACTAAAATATCATTGAAAGTAAAAAGTTAAACATGCATCAAGAGGCATTTTTTTTACAAGGATTTTTTTAATATAATATCAGTTAAGGGGCAATTTAGTATTTGAAAAAATAAAAAAAATCAAAATATATATTGAAACTAAAAAAAAACCTTCAAAGAAAAAAATAATAATAATTAAAAGAATGATTTTTGCATAATTATTAAGTCTTGTTAGGGGTAATTTGGTATTTAAATAAAAATTTTCAAAGGCATGTGGTGCACTCAACAATGTGCTCAACATCCAAAAACATCTTTTTGTTATATCAATGTTAGTGGTCTAATTTGTTAATGGTGAGCCTTTTTGCTTTCTTTTATTTAAAAAAAAATAATATGATATATATTTGTCTCAATATATCTAATTAATATTCAATCTTAATAAAACATTAATAAGGAACAATATTGTAATATAATAGAAATCTTATAATTATAACAACTTTATAATTTTTTTTGCAAGGTATTTTTGTCCTAAGAACTTTATCTTTACTCTATATTCATTAATCAAATATTTGATTTATTAATAAAATATTTAACAAATATTAAAGATAAATAAAGCTTTTATTATTAATAAATATATTTACATGAACAAAATAAATATCACGTGTAACCAACTGATTGGTAATATGCATATACACTAACAATCTTTCATTTACATTAAAATCAATTACTTATGTATCAAACACTACATCACTCTACTTGATTATAATGATTTTACTTAGACAATGACTTAGTAAGAGAATCTACAAAGTTCTCTTCAATAGATTTTTTATCTATCTTTCCATCTTTCTTTCTATAATTTTCTAATCAAATTGAATTATCTAGATATATTTTTTAGATCATTGATGAGACCTTGATTCTTTTGCTTATACAATGATTCCATTATTATCACAATATAGGGCTAATGGATCAACAATACTAGGAATCATACCTAATTCAGTGATAAATTTCTTGATTCAAACAATTTTTTTTATCCCTTTAAAAGTAAAGATGCACTCAACTTTAATTGTAAAATCTACTTTGATCTCTTATTTTGAATTCTTCTAACTCGGACCATTACTTAAAGTATAATATAACTAGGCTTGATTTTTATTTTCAATATTTGATTGAAAACTAGCTTTTAAATAACCATGAGCTACAACTTTATCTCCTCCATAGATTGGAAAAACATTATTCGTTCTTCTAGAGTATTAAATAATGTTTTTCATTATATTTTAGTGACCTTCACCTAGATTAAATCAATATCTACTCGTTATAATCAAAGTATAAGATAAATCTAATCTTGTACATAGTAGCATCACATACATTATGAATCTTATATTTTAAGTATATGAAATCATTTTTATCTTATCTCTCTCAATTTATGTTTTAAGGTACATATACTTAGAAAGATATACCCTATATAAAATAGGTAAGTATTCTATTTTGGATTCTTCCATGCCAAATAATTTTGACATTTTATTTATATATAAGGATTAGAATAATCCAAACAACTTTTTAGATCTATCCCTGTGAATCATTATTCCCAGTATATAGGTTGTTCTCTTATATCTTTTATGAAAAAATTCTTGGGAAATTAAATTTTTACTAACTAGAGTAAAGAAATGATATTTTCTATTAATAATATGGCATCTATATATAATATTAGAAAAATGAATCCACTTCTACCAACTTTTTTATAAACACAAGGCTCATCTATATTTTTTATGAAATCAAAATATTTGATTAGCTCATCAAAATTGATATTCCAACTCCTTAAAACTTAATTAAATCTATAAATAAATTTTTATAAATTGCATACTTTATTGGCAAATTTCTTAGATTCAAAATTTTCAAGTTGTGCATGTACACATCTTCTTAAAGATTCTCATTCAAGAATATAATTTTGATATCCATTTATAAAATCTTATAATCATTGTATGCAGTTATAGTAAGCAAAGTCTTTATAGATTTTAAAATAGTTATTGGCAATAAGATTTCATTAAAGTTAACATATTTCTCTTTGTTTGTAACATTTAATAACTAGTCTAGCTTTTTTACATTTATAAATTATCATTTATGTTAATCTTTTTATTAAAGATTCACTTACATCTGATGTGCATCATGGGAATGATAATCCATCTCGTAAAGGTAAATCAAATATGCAAGAGGATTCAGATGGTCCGATGACAAGAGCGAGAGCGAAACAACTACAAAGGACCTTGACGAGTCAGATTGGAATGATTGAAGCTGCATCGGAGTTAAAATTTGGCAATCAGTTTCAAATTGGTTCAAGGGTGCTTATTTGCCTATAATTGGAGCTTAAAGATGGGAAGAGCCCTTAATGGTTCTTTTGATGCTGGACTACTTGAATTTGGGTTGATAATGCAAATAAGTTAAGAAATTGATGTTGTTTACGTCAGAACAGTAGATGAATTTGAACCCGAATTTGAAGTCATCCATTACATGTGAAAACAAGACTAATCTAGGTGGATTTCAAGTTCAGAACGTGATCTTTCCAGATTGTCCAACCATGATTGCATTGAACTTTTAGCCAATATTTGAACTTAATTCCGAGAATTAAGAGTTATTCTTCCAAATTGATTTGTGAAGAACCCTACCTGACTTATCACTCTTCAATCACAAAGAGTGTGGCGTCAAAATCTTAGATTGATCTTTATGGCGTCCAGATCGACTTATCAAAGTATCACTCTAATCTATCCTCCATTTTATTTACCTTAAAAATACTATAATCCAGCCTAAACACCAAAAGAAAGACAACACAACCAAACCCATCCTTCATCCATTTTCATCAGATTCATTGTTGCCGATTTTTGAATCATTTACGGCACAACATCTGGTATCAGAGCATCAGTTGCGATCTAAGGCAGGAGCCAGAAATAGAAGAAAGGCTTACAGGAATTGAGGTTGATAAACTTAATTATGGCTGCAGATAAAGAAGATTTGCCAAGAGGGTTAAGTTTAGAACAGGCATAGGTTATGGGCTTACAACGATTTCATGCTGAGATTCGGGATGAAATGACTGGAATTCGTGAACAGTTACATACCCTTATGCAAATGATGCAAAGAAATAATTTGCAACCCCAGCAGAGGCAAGCACTTAGGGTGCCACGAAATGATTTTGTAGAAGCTGATGGAGATCCAAATGGGGATGATGAGGCTGACGATAGGGGCAGACCAAGAAGACAGAATAATAATCCTCCTAGTGGTCTCAAACTTAAGATTCCACCGTTTCGAGGAAGTGGTTTACCTGAGGAATACTTGGAATGGATTCAGAAGGTTGAAAAGGTGTTCGAATGGTATGGATATTCTGAAGAAAGGAAGTGCAAGGTGGCAGCACTTGAGTTTACAGATTATGCTCTTTTATGGTGGGAAAACTTAAAGATTCAGAGGAGAAGGGATGGAGAAGAGGAGATTAGAACGTGGGCAACTATGAAAAGAGTGATGAAGAAGAGATTTATTCCTGATTATTATAAACAAGAGTTATACATCAGACTTCAGACTTTGCGACAAGGATCTTTAAGCGTGGAAGAGTATGTGAAAGAGTTTGAGTTGCTACAAATTCGATGTGAATTGATGGAACCCCAAGAACAAACAATAACTAGATTTCTTGGAGGGTTGAGGAAGGATATAGCTAATGTGGTTGAATTGCAACCGTACATCTTCCTTGAGGATGTTATAAAGCTTGCAAGTCGTGTAGAGAGGCAGCAGAAATGAGGAGGTGTCCGAACTAGTGTAACTATGTCAAGTACGACAAGGGACAGATTTACGCCTACACGAACATGGAGCACACCTAAACGAGATAAGAAGGTGGAGGTCAGCAAAGGGAATACCAGTTCTGATTCTTTAAAGGGAAAGGAGAAGGTGACATAACCTCCACATCCTAGGAGGTCATGGGACATCAAGTGCTTCAAGTGCTTAGGACATGGGCACATTGCTTCAGAATGTCCAAATAAAAGGGTAATGATATTGCATGGGGATCATGGAGAGTTGATTAATGGAGATGAGGCTGAAACTGAAGATAAAGATGAGGCACAAATGGAACAGGAAGAGGATTTCGAACCAGTGAAGGGAGATTTGTTGGTTGTGCAACGGGTTCTGAATGCACAAATTGATGTTAGTGATGAGCAACGCGAGAACATCTTTCATACTCGATGTCAGATTCGAGATAAGGTGTGTGGGATGATCATTGATAATGGAAGTTGCACTAATGTTGCGTCAACTACCTTGGTGGAGAAATTGGGCTTAACTACCATTCCACATCCCAGACCGTATAGTTTGCGATGGCTGAATGAGAATGGGTAGATTCGAGTGACAAAGCAAGTTCTTGTACCCTTTTCCATTAAAACCTATCATGACGAGGTTTTGTGTGACGTTGCGCCGATATCAGCTAGTCATTTGTTACTGGGTTGTCCATGGCAGTTTGATAAGAATGTGACCTATAATGGACGAAAAAACACTTATTCTTTCATGCTGAATGGAAAGAAGGTGAACATGTTACCATTGAGTTATCAACAGGTTAGAGAGGATCAGTTACGAAGCCAACAGAAGGAGTTGCAATCATGTAAGGGGCTGTTGTTAGCCAAAAAAGGAGATATCAAACAGGCATTAGCTTCGACGGGGGTTGTTTTCTTGATCTGGGCAAAGCAATTGCTACAAGTAGAATGATTGGACTTACCAACACAGATTAAGGAATTGCTAGAAGAATTTAAAGATGTGTTTCCAAATGAATTACCTAAAGGGTTACCGCCTATTCGTGGAATTGAGCATCAAATTGATTTGGTGCCGGGAGCTTCACTTCCTAATAGACCAACATACAGATGTAATCCAGAGGAAGCAAAAGAGATTCAAAGGCAGGTCGGTGAGCTTGTAGAGAAGGGCTATGTTCGAGAATCACTTAGTCCATGTTCCGTACCTACTTTGCTTGTACCGAAGAAAGATGGTACCATGAGGATGTGTATGGACAGTCGTGCTATCAACAAAATAATAGTTAAGTATTGATTTCCTATACCCAGACTTGATGATTTGCTTGATGAGTTGCATGGTGCTGCATTGTTTTCTAAAGTCGATTTGATGAGTGGTTATCACCAAATTAGAATGAAAGAGGGAGATGAATGGAAAACAGCATTTAAAACTAAACAGGGGTTATATGAATGGATGGTAATGCCGTTTGGGTTATCTAATGCGCCTAGTACATTTATGAGGCTTCTGAATCATGTTTTGAGGAAGTATATTGGGCTGTTTGTTGTAGTATATTTTGATGATATCCTGGTGTATAACAAGACCTTTGATGATCATGTGAAGCATCTTAGAGTTGTGTTTGAAACTTTGTGAGATTCTAAGTTGTATGGGAAACTCACAAAGTGTTACTTCTGTAAAGAAAGTGTCGTGTTTCTTGGATATATTATCTCTAGCAAGGGAGTTAAGGTTGATGAGGAGAAAATTAAGGCAATTCGGGACTGGCCAAAACCTGCTAGTATCTCTGATGTGAGGAGTTTTCATGGTTTAGCTTCTTTCTACAAGCGATTTGTGAAAGACTTCAGCTCTATTGTTGCTCCCATGACAGAATGCTTGAAAAAAGGGAATGAGTTTAGATGGAGTGCAGATGCGCAGAAAGCTTTTGAGCTAATTAAAGAAAAGTTGTGTACTGCTCCAGTTTTAGCACTTCCAGACTTTGCTAAAACATTCGAAATAGAGTGTGATGCTTCCGGAGTTGGAATTGGGGCTGTTTTGATGCAAGAAAAGAGGCCGATTGCATTCTTCAGTGAAAAGTTAAATGGAGCATGTTTGAACTACTCTATTTACGACAAGGAGTTCTATGCTTTGATTCGGGCTCTGGAGGTATGGCAGCACTACTTGTTGCCAAAAGAATTCGTTATTCATACTGATCATGAATCCTTGAAGTATCTTAAGGGGCAAAGCAAGCTGAATCGAAGACATGCTAAATGGGTGGAGTTTATGGAGTCATTTCCTTATGTCATAAAGTACAAGAAAGGGCAAGTTAATGTGGTTGCTGATGCTCTTTCTAGGAGGTATGCACTGATCTCTATGTTGAATGCAAGGTTGATGGGTTTTGAACAAGTGAAGGATCAATACGCTAATGATTCCTACTTTGCTAATGTGGTTACCGAATGTGCAAAGGGAGCTTGTGATGGGTTCTTTATGCATGAAGGTTACTTGTTCAAAATGGGCAGAATGTGTATTCCTTCAGGTTCATTACGGGAGTTGCTTGTGCGAGAGGCTCATGGTGGTGGTCTTAGTGGTCATTTTGGGGAGAAGAAGACTTATGAGTTGCTGAAAGAACATTTCTTTTGGCCTAGCATGTTACGGGATGTGCACAAGGTGATTGAGAGATGTGCTATTTGCAAGAAAGCTAAGGGTAAAGAGAATGCATATGGGCTGTATATGCCGTTGCCTATTCCAAAGCAACCGTGGATGGATGTTAGCATGGACTTTGTACTGGGGTTACCGAGAACACAGCGTGGAAAGGATTCAATAATGGTTGTGGTTGATCGATTCTCCAAAATGTCCCATTTCATTCCTTGCAACAAAACTGACGATGCTGTACATGTAGCTGATTTGTTCTTTCAAGAGATTGTTCGTTTGCATGGAGTTCCTAAAAGCATTGTCTCTGATCGTGATACAAAGTTCTTAAGCCACTTTTGGAAGACTCTTTGGAGGAAGCTAGGAACGAAGTTACTTTTCAGTACGGCATGTCATCCACAAACTGATGGACAAACTGAGGTAGTAAACCAAACTTTATCTTCTTTGTTACGAGCTGTTATACATAAGAATTTGAAGAGTTGGGATACTTGTTTGCCTATTGTGGAGTTTGCATATAATCGTAGTGTGCATGGGGCTACAAAATTTTCACCATTTGAGGTCGTGTATGGCTTTAATCCTTGTGTTCCTATTGATCTTGTTCATATTCCAATTGATGAGAGGACATCTATGGATGGAATTAGAAAGGCAGAATTGATGAAGAAACTACATGAGCAGGTTCGATTACATATTGAGGAGAAAACAACAAAGTATGCTAAACAAGCTAACAAGGGGCGGAAAATGGTTAGGTTTGAACCTGGTGATCTTGTTTGGATTCATCTTAGTAAGGGCAGATTTCCAAGCAAACGCAAGTCCAAGTTGATGCCAAGAGCTGATGGTCCATTTCGGATTATAGAGAAGGTGAATGATAATGCGTATAAGGTAGATCTTCCTGGTGATTACAATGTATCAGCTACTTTTAATGTGAAAGACTTGACTCCATACTTGGATGATGACGACGATTATGATTTGAGGACAAATCATTATCAACCCGGGGCTGATGATGTGCATCATGGGAATGATAATCCATCTCGTAAAGGTAAATCAAATATGCAAGAGGATTCAGATGGTCCAATGACAAGAGCGAGAGCGAAACAACTACAAAGGACCTTGACGATTCAGATTGGAATGATTGAAGCTGCGTCGGAGTTAAAATTTGGCAATCAGTTTCAAATTGGTTCAAGGGTGCTTATTTGCCTACAATTGGAGCTTAAAGATGGGAAGAGCTCTTAATGGTTCTTTTGATGCTGGACTACTTGAATTTGGGTTGATAATGCAAATAAGTTAAGAAATTGATGTTGTTTACGTCAGAACAGTAGATAAATTTGAACCCGAATTTGAAGTCATCCATTGCATGTGAAAACAAGACTAATCTAGGTGGATTTCAAGTTCAGAACGTGATCTTTCCAGATTGTCCAACCATGATTGCATTGGACTTTTGTGCAAGAAGTTATAGCCATTTTAAATTCGGTCTGTTTATGTTTCAATTAAAGTCAGAAAATGTGTGCTAGTGTAATTTGTCTGGTTACTTTGTCAAAGTCCAAGTTTTGGGCTTGATTTCTGTCATGTTGAATTTTCCTAAGTGTGGAGGGATGTTCCATTATAAATATGGCATCAGAATATGTAATAAACAACTTTTGGCCAATATTTGAACTTAATTCCGAGAATTAAGAGTTATTCTTCCAAATTGATTTGTGAAGAACCCTACCTGACTTATCACTCTTCAATCACAAAGAGTGTGGCGTCAAAATCCTAGATTGATCTTTGTGGCGTCCAGATCGACTTATCAAAGTATCACTCTAGTTTATCCTCCATTTTTATTTACCTTAAAAATACTATAATCTAGCCTAAACACCAGAAGAAAGACAATACAACCAGACCCATCCTTCATCCATTTTCATCAGATTCATTGTTGCCGATTTTTGAATCATTCACGGCACTGATCCATTTGAGAGCAGAATTTAAAGGTTTGTAATTAATCACAAGTCTTGGTGTGCCTGTTTTGATTTTAGAGTTTTTATTCACATAAAAGGCTGCACACGACCAGGATGATCGAGACTTTTGGATAAGACCTTTAGACTCGAGATCGTGGATTTCAAGTCTGCAATGCTGTTCTAAATCAGCAATCATTTGTATAGATCTTCTTTTGTAGGTATTAGTTTTTATGAAAAAGTATCTTCATAGGAAAGATCAACGATGTGTTATTTTCTTTTTTAGAAAGCATTAGGTAAGTCTGAACAGATTTGCTGTTCAATTTTATTTTGTAAATTAATGACTTTCTTTTGTAAATCAAAGTGTTGTAGTTGTTTGGTTATGCGACAAAAAGAAACATGGTTTTGTAAATCATGTAAATGGAATTGTTTTCCATGAATTAGTGCATTGATATGATAAGTATGTGTAGAGCATGCTTTAATTAAATTTAAATTTCTAGTCTTAAACTTCTCTAGGAATGAGAAAACAAGTTTAATGTTGTTGATTTTGGAAGTAATACAATTATGATGTGCTTGATATGGAGTGATCATGTCAATGAATGTAGTGCCAAGAATGATGGTACGATTAATATCTTTTGTAACAACAAAAAATATTTTAAGAGAAATGCCTTTGTTGAAAACAAAACCTTGAGTTTTTCTAGTAATATGAAATTTTGAATTATTAGCAGTAGAGAGTTTTTCAGAAGTATTTTGTAAAAATCATTTTGGAACCATTCTTCTTTGATGTAGTTCAAATTTGCACCTGTGTGAAATAAGGCAATGGTTTCAAGTTTGAAATCGTCTGAGAAAATAACAGTAATCCTAATTAAATATTTTTTGGAAGATATTTGTGTTAATACATTTAGAAAATCATCTGGAATATGCTATTTCATCCATTTGGTCAAGATGTTGATTTGTTTGAAATTTGTAGAGGTATCTGAAGTAGCGCTGGTAGTTGCTATTTCATCCATTTGAAATTATTCTTTAGAAGTGTCTAAAGGAGAGTGGTCTGACATGACTAAAAGATTGATGTCTTCTTCCAAGTGCAGGAGTGTCAAAGTAATAAATAACTTGGCAAGACCGAGGTCGAACCATAGGGAGGTTAACTATATAAATTATAGATGACAACAATAACAACAACAACAACAACAACAACACCAACAATAATAATAACAATAGTAGTAGTAGTAGTAGTAGTAATAGTAGTAAAGAAAAAGAAGAAGATGAGAACTTTGAAATGGAATATTAATGTAAGGATTAAATAATGATAATAACAAATGTCAAGATTAGAGGTTCCACTAATGGTATGTCAAACAAGTATAGTATAAACTCTTATTATTCAATTGGAAACCACACAAAGAGGAGGTTCCAATCAGATTATAAATTATTAACATGATGACATTAGTTATCTTATTCGATTAATGCTAATACTTGTAAATCTCATCAGGCATTCATGATTATAACTTATGTTCACAACAATTCAAGTTCCTTTCATAACTCAGGTGTCGGTTATACCATACAGTATGAGCTATGAGAGTACCAAGTATTTGTTGTACCAAGTTTATACAACATAAATCTAGATTAGTCATTTAACAAGCAAAGTATTAAAGAGTGAACAAGATAACAAATACAAAACATGTTAGTATCAAACATTAAAGTCCATATTAAGTTTACAATATACTTATTCTTACACCATTAGTGTAACCTTTTCACCTTGACATAATAAACTTAGCTAAACATAATGAAAGAAAAAAAATAAATAAACAAAATAAGAACATAAATAAGATAAAAGTTAACTAAGTAAATGAAAGGAGATGAAAGGCATAAAATTGAAATTAATGAAAGCAAAGCATAAACATTACAAAAATACAAAGAGAGAAAGCAAGAGCATGATCTTGATCTGGAAACCAAGATGTCTAAATGCATGGAAAATGCCTCCTTTTATAGGCCAAAATTGGAAACTATTGATTTGATGACTAATTGATGAGTGGGTGACCAACTCTTGACTTGGTGACAATCCTTATTTTCTCTTGTCTACCCAAAACGTCATTGATAACATCAAAATTGGAACCACTTAAAACATAAAAGTTGTAGGAAATTGTCTCATCTTTATTGTGTAAAAAATTCAGATCATTTGGTCTTCTAGAACTCTAGATATGGGCCAAATACTGAATAGTGCTTGGGCTAGAGGACAAATTTGGACTTCTTTGTTATTGCTATAATTTGGACTTGAAAATGGCCTTTTTAAATCTTGGGCTCCATATGAAAATTATAGGTCTATGTCTTACCTTTCCATCCATATAAAGTAATCGAAATATGAGATCTACAGCTTTAGATATGACCCAATTACCAAACAGTATTCCGGTTTGGACTGCACCGACATCTCTTTTTAAAGTTTAGTCATCTCTTTGTCCTTTCAATTTCAGTTCTTAAATTCATCAATCAATCCTTTCATTTATATGATAGGGCTGCATTTAAAATGAACATTTACCATAAATTAAAGGTATCTTATATTATTAGATATATTATTATAAAACATGTTTTAATTAAGGAGTTATTAATACTTCAAGTGTGAAATGATGAAATAAAACCTTGATAAAAATACATTTTTAAGTATTAATCATGGTCAGTGTTTGTAGCTTCAATGTATAGGTTTTGTATTTGATTGATGGTATCTTCATCTATTTGGAGTTCATGAAGTTTGGTATTGACTTTACAAAAACAGGATGTATGTCCTTTCTGGTTACATTTGTAACAGGTAATGGTTTTGGGGTCAAATTTTGTTTTGGGTTTGGACTAAAACGGTCTTTGAGCCTTGATAAATTTGTAGGGATTTTTGTAATAAGGTTGTTCTAGTTTGGAATAAAATTGTTGTCGATTTTTATAAGTTGATCATTTGTAAGGAGGTTTGTGGCTCGGATATTTTTTGGGTTGTGAATAGTTTCCACTGCATGAGGGTTTTTTGGTGGAAAGGTCGAATTGGTTACAGAAACTACCAAGTTCTTGTCTAGTACGTTTCATTTCCCACTTTAGATGCTTCTGGAGTTTAAGATCCTGATAGATCTTAAGACCTTCTTTTTGGGTGAAGCTTACAAGTTCACCATATGTAAGCTAGTCATTAGGTATGGTTTTCATTGTAAAGGTTTCTTTGATGTTGTTTATAACCTTTTCTCCTAAGAGAATAGGTAGGTCCGCAAGGAATTTCTCTTTCCAAAAGGGTTGGTTTGAATCTTCCCTAAGCATGACACCGGTAAGGAAGGTGTTTTTGTACCATTGAAAGTCACTTAGCTTCTTACACCTAAGATTGCAAAAGAGTTCAGCATTTTTTTCTTTTAAATAGGAAGGGTCTCCAACAAAATGTATGAAGATTGTAAGAATAAGAGTTGAGACAACGTCTTGGATAGTGTTTCCAGATGGGTCAAGGATGGGTGTTTAGTCTTCATATGTTTGGAAGAAGTTTAGGATATGTAAGTGACCGGTGTCAGTGAGAGGATAATGCCACCATCCTTTTAACTGACCAGAGAAACCAACAATAAAGAGTTCAGTAATAGCTTTATCTAGGGTTCCTGTTTGGGTTTTATAGGCATTGGCTGCCATAGTCATTTGGTGGAGGGTGTTGAGGATATTGTATTCAGACATTCCATCTATAATTCACTCACAGAGGGAAAAGGCATTATATTTGTGTTGATTAAGGATAGTTAGTTTAGTAGTTATGGAGATGTCTAGGGCAATGGGATGTTTTGGGAGTTTGCCAAGTAAGTTTTTTAGGGTAATTAGTTTTTCAGGAGAAGTACCATCATCAGAAGACTCCTCAGGGTTTTTCTGTAGAGTATTGACTTGGTTTGTGGAGGTGGAAGGGTTGGTTGTTTGTGGTGTGTCTGGGACAGTTAAAGATGAACTGGTATCAGAGCCTATTGGGATCCGAGTAGGATTAGTAACATAGAAGATAGTTTTCTTAAAAAGAATAAAGACCATTAGATAATAGGTGAATACAACTGAATGGTGTAAGTCCCGTTTGAGACTTAGGGCAATAAATCCATATAACCTGCAGCCTGTTTCCTAGTTTATCTTTCTTTTCCATGATTCTATTTTCCATAGGACTACCTCTACTTCAACTTCCTTTACTTCTGAATCTTTTGAAAGCAGAAAAAAATTGTACAAAGTGAAGAAATAACCATTGAAGACTTTACAAAAAACATTAATGATTGGAAAATCCTAAAAATTTCTCAAACTCAGATTTACCAAAAATCTAAATATGATATTTTCAAAACATATTTTACTATCAAAACTAAGGAATGAGATATTCAGCTTACAAAACCCTTTGAAACCATATAACTCCTTTCTTAGAAGTCCATACAAAAACATCTAGCCAAAAACTATAAATATATTCATGTTGGGTGATATTACGTTGAGTTATCTTATATATGTTGAAGAAATCACCAATACATCACCATTAAAATTGATTTGGACCAAGACTTACTTTTTCTTGTCATTTAAAATCTATTTACATTTTTTTTTATCTTTAAAAACAAATCCATCAATTATTTTAAACCAAGTTATTGTTAATTTAATTTCTCTTGAGTTTTTTTTGTTACTTCGCTTAATTTCCAGATCTAGCTCTCTGTGGATATGACCTCGATCTTACCGAGTTAATTGCTACATCGCACACTCGTGCACTTGCGAGTTAAAACAATTATGTCCATTTTGCAAGATTTTTGCAACTGTATTTTTTGACGAAAAATAACTCCCACATGCTTCAGAATGACAAAGTTTAATGACACTACTTACCTCATTGTCGGGAATGAATCTTTGAAATATTTGATCAAGACAATATTTGAATAAGTTAGGGTCATCACAATAAAAGCTCTTCACTTCGTTCAAAAACTTTTCTTTATCTTGAGTACTCCAATCAGCTGGCAAATCTCCTAAAGCAAGAAAATTGATATTTTTATCATACCAAGGTATTGGACTGAGAGAAAGTAAGGATTCGTTAGGAAAGTAATCATCGATTGGTGTGATGTCAGATGTCGAATTTGTTGTCATTGTTGACAAAAGATTCGCATCAACATTTTCGGTGCTTGTTTCATCCGTGATTTCTTCCTCAGAATAAATCATTTGCAAATCTTCAGATTCATCCAACTCATTTTTACTTAAAGTAGATTCAAGTTGATCATAAACTAATTCATCAATATGATCTACTTCTTGTAAATCATTATCATCTCCAGGTTGCTTGCAAATGTTGAAAATATTCATCTCCAATGTCATGTTTCCAAATGATAGCTTCATCAGTCCATTCCTACAATTAATCAATGCATTAGAAGTTGCAAGAAACGAACGTCCTAAAATAACAGGAAATGAATTACATGCTTCAACAGGTTCTGTGTCCAAGACAATAAAATCCACAGGATAAATGAATTTATCGACTTGTACTAACACATCTTCAATTATTCCTCTAGGCACTTTTACAGATCTATCGGCAAGTAAAAGAGATATAGAAGTTGGTTTTAACTCACCTAGATTGAGACTCTGAAAAACTGAATATGGAAGTAAATTCACACTAGCACCAAGATCAAGTAAGGCTCTTTCAATTTTATGCTCTCCAA
The DNA here is from genome assembly GCF_000495115.2 of Populus euphratica. Taxonomy (NCBI): domain Eukaryota; kingdom Viridiplantae; phylum Streptophyta; class Magnoliopsida; order Malpighiales; family Salicaceae; genus Populus; species Populus euphratica. Next base: position 63,123 of record NW_011500370.1, on the reverse strand, counting down.
TAAAGCAAGAAATTGTAGGACAACCAGGGTCTTTATATTTCAAAGCATTATTGTTTTGAAGAATAGCACTTACTTGTTCGGCTAGAAAGGCTTTCTTTTTCACATTCAGTTTCCTCTTCACAGTGCAGAGATCTTTCAAAAATTTAGCATAGGAAGGAACCTGTTTAATTGCATCCAGCAAAGGTATATTGATTCTTACCTGTTTGAAAATTTCAAAAATTTCTGAGTTGTGATTGACTTTCCTTTGTTTAGTCATGGCATGAGGAAATGGAAGTGGTGGCGGTGAATTAGTCGTTTCTTTGCAATTTTCAGATTCATCCCCTTCCTTACCCTCAGAGATTGATTCATCATCTTTCTCATAAGGTTCAAGAGAGGGTTTTTCAATAACCTTACCACTGCGTAGAGTAGTGACTGATTTGACTTGATCCATGTGTTGGCTTCCGGAACTACTTGCATTTGCATTGTATTGCCCTTTGGGATTTTGTTGTGTTTGAGATGGAAACTTACCTTTCTCTTGGAAACTAAGAGCAGATGTTAATTTAGCAAGAGTATCTTTAAAATCTGTCATGTTTTGAACAAGTTGAGTATTAATTGTCTCTTGCTTTTCAATGAATGCATGCAATGTTTCCTCAAGATTTCTTCTAGGAAGTGGAGCATAAGGAGGTGCATATCCATGAGAATTTTGGAAATTGTGATGTGCTTGAAATGGTGGTTGTGAAGTTTGTGCATTGTTGTTCTCACTCTTCCAACTGAAATTTGGGTGATTTCTCCAACCAGGGTTGTATGTTTGGGAGTATGGGTTGTGGTTGGCCCTTTGAAAACTGTTTAAAGCATGGGCTTGTTCATGGAGACATTCTTTAAAAGAAGGCAAGGTTGGACAATCGTTGGTTGAGTGTTCATTTGTTTCACAGATTTGACACACAATGTTTTCAACAGATTTTAATTGACCACTCTTTTTCAATTCTAGTGCCTCGACTTTTCTAGCTAAAGATGCAAACTTAGCTTGAAGGTCATGATCTTCCCTAAGGTTGTACATACCTCCACTAGATGTATGAGGTTGAGTTTTACTCGGTGCGTCATATGTACTCGCGGTGTCCCAATTTTGAGCATTTTCAGCTAACAAGTCTAAGTACTCCATTGCTTCATCAGGGTCTTTATCTTCAAAAGTTCCATTGCACATCAATTCAACCATTTGCCTATCTTTAGGTGTTAACCCTTCATAGAAATGTGAAACCAATCTCCATGTTTCAAAACCATGATGAGGGCAAGTACTAAGCAAGTCTCGATACCTATCCCAACATTGGTAAAATGTTTCTCCTGGTTTTTGAGTGAAAGTGGTGATTTGTCTCTTGAAAAAGTTTGTTCTATGAGATGGGAAAAACTTCTTTAAAAATTGTTGTTGCATTTCATCCCAAGCACGAATGGATCCTGGTCTTAAATTTTGTAGCCATGTTTTAGCTTTATCTTTTAATGAAAAAGGAAAAAGCTTTAATCTGATGGTGTTCATGCTACAATTTAAATTATTATATGTGTTGCACACCTCCTCAAATTCCCTTAAATGCAAGTATGGATTTTCCAATTCTAAACCATGAAAAAAAGGTAAAAGTTGAATAATACCTGGTTTAAAATTAAAATGAGATGCATCAGGAGGAAAAACTATGCATGATGGTGAATTTGTTCTTGTGGGATTCATGTGGTCTCTAAGTGTTCTAGCACGGTTATTCTCATTATTCTCATTATGAAGTGATTGATTATCTTCTTCGGCCATATTTTCTGAAAATGATGAGGATACCCTACAAAGTCTACCACTTGATGTACGTGACCACACTCTCATGCACGTGTAGGAATAGAAGAAAAAGAAGAAGAAAACAAAAGAAAAAGAAACAAGAGAAAAGAAATAAAGTTATATACAAAAAAAAAGTGAAAAGAGAAAATAAAATAAATACTATAATTTATACAAGAACTTACCTCCCCGGCAACGGCGCCAAAAACTTGACACGACTAAAAGGTTGATGTCTTCTCCCAAGTGCAGGAGTGTCGAAGTAATAAATAACCCGGCAAGACCGGGTTCGAACCACAGGGAGGTTAATTGTACAAATTATAAACAACAATTATAAAACAACAATAACAACAACAACAATAGTAATAATAATAATAATAATAATAATAATAGTAGTAGTAGTAGTAGTAGTAGTAGTAGTAGTAGTAGTACTAATAATAATAATAATAATAATAATAATAATAAAGAAAGAGAAGAAGAAGAAGATGATGATGATGAAAACTTGGAGATCAAATATTAATGTAAGGATTAAGCAATAATAATAACAAATGTCAAGGTTAGAGGTTCCACTAATGGTATATCAAACAAGTATAGTATAAACTCTTATTATTGAATTGGAAACCACACACAAAGGAGGTTCCAATCAGATTATATATTGTTAACATGATTACATTAGTCATCTTATTCAATTAATGCTAATACTTGTAAATCTCGTCAAGCATTCATGATTATAACTTATGTTAACAACAAATCAAGTTCCTTTCATAGCTCAGGTGTCGGTTATACCATACATTATGGGCTATGAAAGTGCCAAGCATTTGTTGTACCAAGTGTTATACAACATAAATCAAGATTAGTCATTTAACAAGCAAAGTATTAAAGAGTGAACAAGATAACAAATATAAAACATGTTAGTATCAAACATTAAGGTCCATATTAAGTTTACATTATACTTATTCTTACACCATTAGTGTAACCTTTTCACCTTGACATAATTAACTTAGCTAGACATAATAAAAGAAAGAAAAATAAATAAACAAAATAACAACATAAAAGTTAACTAAGTAAAGGAAAGGAAATGAAAGGCATAAACTTAATATTAATGAAAACAAAACATAAAAAATACAAAGAGAGAAAGGAAGAGCATGATCTTGATCTGGAAACCAAGATGCCTAAATGCATGGCAAATGCCTCCTTTTATAGGCCAAAATTGGGAACTATTGATTTGATGACTAATTGATAAGTGGGTGGCCAACTTTTGACTTGGTGACAATCCTTATCTTCTCTTGTCTGCCCAAAACGTCATTGATAACGTCAAAACTAGAGCCAGTTGCAAACATGAAAGTTGTAGGCCATTGTCTCAGATTTCTTGTGTAAAAAATTCAGCTCATTTGGACTTCTAGAACTCCAGATATGGCCAAAATACCGAACAGTGCTCGGGCTGGAAGACAGATTCGGGCTTCTTTGTTGTTGCTACAATTTGGACTTGATAATGGCCTTTTTAGATCTTGGGCTCCATATGAAAGTTGTAGACCTATGTCTTACCTTTCCATCCATATAAATTGGACCTAAATCTGAGATCTGTAGCTCTAGATATGACCCAATTACCAAACAGTGTTCTGGTTTTGGATTGCACCGACATCTCTTTTCTAAGTTTGGCCGTCTCTTTATCCTTGCAATTTAAGTTCTTCAAGTCATCAATCAATCCTTTCATTTATGTGATAGACCTGCATTAAAAATAGACATTTACCACAAATTATAGGTATCTTATCTTATTAGATACATTATTATAAAACATATTTTAGTTAAGGAGTTATTGATACTTCAAGTGCAAAATGATGATATAAAACCATGATAAAAATGCACTTTTAAGTACTAATCAGTAATCTTAAAAAAAAGTATGCTATATCTTGCTTTATAAGATATTATCTATCCCAAATTAAAGCATGCAATGTTCAACGCAATAATGAACCCAAAAAGGTAATGATGATCTAAACAAGTCTCATTCACATACCAATGCAAGTTTTTTTTTTTTTTTTAACAAGCATGGTTATCTCAAGCATTCAACATAATGAAATATCTAAAATTAAGTTTTACATTATCCTCAATGTAAAAGAGAAAGAGAAGAAAAGTATAAAGATTAGAAAATTGTTACTCCCCTTCTGTTTTCAAGGATGAATGTCTGATTGAATTGGGCATGAGCTGACTTCTTGCTTGATTTTTTTTTTTAACCTGCATATCACAACTAAAAGAAAACATTGATGTTTTTTTTTTTTGAAAATAAAGAACCTCACACCCCCCAACTTAAAATAATGCATTGTCCCGAATGCATGAACAAGAAAATATAAGAGATGGAAGAAAGAAGAAAAAAAATGAAAATGAAAATAAAAATAAAAATAAAAACTCATTACTTTTGATACTACAATGGTATTGGATCTTCAAGATCCAATGTCTCAACTTCAGCCACAACATTTTCAAGATAAAGTTTCAATCGATGACCATTTACTTTGAAAATATTTCCATTCTTGGGATTTTCTACCTCAAATGCACCATGCTTAGAGATGGATTTAATCACAAATGGACCAATCCAGTTTGTCCTCAACTTCCCAGGAAAGAGATGTAATCGTGAATTATACAAGAGAACCTTTTGACCAACATGAAAGGATTTTCTAAGAATATATTTATCATGCAAAGTTTTCATCTTATGTTTTGAAATTTTTGCATTTTCAAATGCATCATTTCTTAGCTCCTCTAATTCATCCAATTGAAGCTTTCTATTTTTGCCAACCTCATTTTGATTGTCATTGAATTGCCGAATGGCCCAATATGCACGGTGCTCAATCTCAACAGGGAGATGACAAAGCTTTCCATAAACTAGCCTATAAGGAGACATTCCTAAAGAGGTCTTATAAGCAGTGCGATATGCCCACAAAGCATCAACTAGTCGTAGGGACCAATCTTTACGGTTTGGATTGACTGTTTTCTCTAAAATGTTCTTGATCTCCCTATTTGCCAACTCAGCTTGGCCACTAGTCTATGGGTGATAGGGGGTACTGACCTTGTGAATTACACCATATTTTCTCATCAAAATCCCAACGGGCTTGTTACAAAAATGTTTTCCCCCATCACTAATCATAGCCTGGGGCATGCCAAAACGAGAGAAAATATTTTCTTTCAAGAATTTGACCACAACTCGATGGTCATTGGTTCGAGATGCAATGGCCTCCACCCATTTAGACACATAATCAACAGCTACAAGGATGAATTGGTAACCAAATGAACTTGGAAAAGGTCCCATGAAATCAATCCCCCAACAATCAAATATTTCCAAAACAAGGATGGGGTTAAGGGGCATCATGTTACGCCTAGTGAGGCTACCTAGTCGTTGGCATCGGTCACATGCAACAAAGAAGGCATGAACATCTTTAAACATGGTAGGCCAATAAAAACCACACTGCAAGATTTTGGCAATGGTTTTCTTGGAAGAGAAATGCCCACCACAGGCTAATGCATGACAAAAATTAATGACCCTTGGAATTTCATGATCAGGGATGCACCGCCTAATAATTTGGTTAGGACAATATTTAAATAGGTAGGGGTCATCCCAAAAAAAGGTGCGCACATTGCGCAAGAATTTTTGTTTGTCAAGTTTAGACCAATGAGAAGGAATCTGACTTGTGGCTAGGTAATTTGCTATGTCAGCATACCATGGAGAACCAATGTAAGAGACAGTACCTGCACAAAATAAATTTTCATCAGCAAAGAGTTCATTTATTGGAGATTCATCAATTATGGTCTTATAGCTTGAAAGACGAGACAAATGATCAGCCACTACATTCTCTACTCCCTTTTTATCTCGAATTTCAATGTTAAACTCTTGGAGTAGGAGGATCCATCGAATCAAACGTGGTTTGGCATCTTGTTTTGTGAGCAAATATTTCAATGCTGCATGATCAGTGAAAACAATAACAAGAGATCCAACCAAATAAGACCTAAACTTGTCTAATGCAAAGACCACAGCTAAGAGTTCTTTTTCAGTTGTAGTGTAATTCAATTGAGCATCATTCAAAGTCTTGCTAGCATAATATATGACATGAGGTTTCTTGTCTTTTCTTTGCCCTAAAACAGCCCCAACCGCAAAATCACTAGCATCACACATCAGTTCAAATGGTAAAGACCAATCAGGAGCTTGCATGATTGGTGCAGTTGTCAACAACCCTTTAAGCTTTTCAAAAGCTTCTTGACATTTTGATGTCCAATCAAATGGGACATCCTGTGACAACAAGTTACACAATGGTTTGGCAATGGTACTAAAAGAATGAATGAATCTTCGATAAAAACCAGCATGTCCTAAAAAAGATCTCACATCTTTCACAGTCTTAGGGGTAGTTAATTTTTGAATGACTTCCACTTTTGACTTATCTACCTCTATCCCTTTTGAAGAGACAATGTGACCTAAAACAATGCCATGTGTCACCATAAAATGACACTTCTCCCAATTGAGTACAAGATTGCTCTCTTCACACCTTTCAAGAACTTTTTCTAGATTCATTAGACACAACTCATAAGAATACCCATAAACTGAAAAATCATCCATGAAAACTTCCAAAAAATTTTCCACCATGTCACTAAAGATACTCATCATACACCTTTGAAAAGTGGCTGGTGCATTACACAAACCAAAAGGCATTCTTCTATAAGCATAGGTACCAAAAGGACAAGTGAAAGTGGTTTTTTCTTGGTCTTCTAAAGAAATCTCAATTTGGTTGTAACCTGAGTATCCATCAAGAAAACAATAGAAAGCTCTTCCAGCTACTCTTTCAAGCACTTGGTCTAAAAATGGAAGTGGAAAATGGTCTTTCCTAGTCACCATGTTCAATTTACGATAATCAATGCATATACGCCATCCAGTTTGGATTATAGTTGGTACTAGTTTATTATTTTCATTCTTCACTACCGTGACTCTAGATTTTTTAGGGACAACTTGGGTTGGACTAACCCATTTTGAGTTTGCAATAGGGTAAATGATACCTGCATCAAGTAGCTTAAGCACTTCACCTCTCACTACTTCCTTCATGTTTGGGTTCAATCATCTTTGCATTTGTCTCACAGATTTAGCCTCTTCATCAAGATAGATTCTATGTGTACATAAAAGAGAGCTAATTCCTTTCAAGTCAGTAATTTTCCACCCAATTGCTTTCTTGTGTTTTCTCACCACTCTCAAAAGTTTGTGTTCTTGCTCTATGCTAAGTTTTGATGAGATCACAATAGGATATGATTCATCTTCCCCTAGAAATGCATACTTAAGATCACTCGGTAAAGGCTTCCTTTCTAGTTTATCAAGCTGGACAAGAGATTCCTCAACTTTCACTTGGTGTGAAATCAAAGGCTCAAATGATGGGGTCCATTGACCTATTGACATAATAGGCATTGGATCTAGATAAGTCTCGAGTTCTCTTACTTCCTCATCAACACATTCCAAAGAACAAAATCTTTCATCATGAATTAAAGTTCTCTCCAATGGATCCTTGATCCACACTCTCTCAAAGTGTTCTTGACAAACTGTTTGGATGAAATCTACCTCTCTAATGTCCTCATGTTCCCCGATTTGTTTGGAGACATTGAATATGTTCATCTCCACAATCATATTCCCAAAAGACAATTTCATCACCCCATTCCTACAGTTAATTAAGGCATTGGATGTAGCTAGAAAAGGTCTCCCTAAGATGACTGGGATGGGGGCATTAGAACCTTGAATTGGTGCGGTGTCTAACACTATAAAATCAACAGGAAAGTAGAATTTATCTACTTGGACCAACACATCCTCAACGATACCCTTGGGAATCTTGATTGACCTATCAGCTAATTGAAGGGTGATTCGAGTAGGCTTGATTTCTCCTAAACCTAATTGTTCGTAAACAATGTAGGGTATTAAATTCACACTTGCTCCTAAATCCAACAAAGCTTGATCTATCTTATGACTTCCAATAATGCATGAAATGGTAGGACAATCAGGATCTTTGTATTTGGGAGGGGTCTTAAACTGGATGATGGCACTAGCATGTTCAGTCAGAAAAGCTCTTTCTTTCACATTCAATCTCCTTTTGACTGTGCATAAATCCTTAAGAAACTTTGCATAAGATGGAACTTGTTTAATGCATCAAGGAGTGGAATATTGACTTTCACTTGTTTGAACAATTCATAGATTTCTGAGTTCATAAGATCTTGTTTAGGTTTCCCTAACCTTTGTGGAAATGGTGCTCTAGGAACAAATTCTAAATCACTCATTTTGACTCCAATTTTTCTTGAATCATCCCCTTTCTCACTCATCTCTTTCTCATTTATCTCACCTTCTTTGTCACTTAAACTCTCATTTGTCACTTGTGTTTTGATTCCCTCTTCACTTTCCCTAGATTTCTCCTCTACAATACCTTTAGGAATCCTAAAACCTACACCTTTGTCAACAATCTTTCCACTTCTAAGGGTAGTGATGGCTTGGACTTGTTCATGGTTTGAAGGTTCACTAGGTGAGGATTCACTCATGTGTACCTGACCTCTAGGATTGGGCATTGGTTGAGCTGGGATTTTTCCCTTCTCTTGAATGCTTAGTGATTGAGTCAAGTTAGTTAGTTGACTTCGAATGTCATCTAAGGTCCTATTGGTTTGGTCTTGGAATTTGTAAACTTGGTTGTTGATTCCTCCTTGTGTTTGCATGAATTGTTGAAGAGTATCCTCTAAGGATCTCTTATGAGGTGGTTGGTATGTGTTATGTGTGGGAGCATGAAATGGTTGGGGTGGAGGTCGAAATGTTTGAGGTACTGAAGAGCCCTCATTTCTCCATCCAAAATTTGGGTGGTTCCTCCATCCAGGATTATAGGTCTCAGAGTAGGGATTGCCTACTTGGTTTGGAAATGGCTTTCTAACATTACTTGAATCAGAAGTTTGGCCATATAACACTTCCTTGAAGGCTGGAATGGTAGGACACTCAGTTGTCCTATGCCCTTTGCTCTCACAAACAACACAACTTTCCTCTTGTTGTTGACTTATAACATGCACTTTTTTAATCTCAAGAGACTCTACTTTCCTAGCCAATGAGGCTAATCTAGCATTGAGGTCATCAGTCTCTTTCAATTGAAACTTCCCACTTGAATGAGAAATGGTGTTTCTAGACTCAACATGAACTGGGAGAGAAGTCTCTCATTGCTTTGTGTTTTCAGCCAATTGATAAAAAAAATCAAAGGCCTCACTTGGTTCTTTGTCATAAAACTCCCCATTACACATGGTTGACACTAGCTTTTTAAAACCTGTGGTAAGAGAGTCATAAAAGAAACTCACTAACCTCCACATCTCAAAACCATGGTGAGGGCATGCATTTAACAAGTCTTTGAACCTTTCCCAAGCTTGGTGAAATGACTCATTTGGACTACAAGAAAAATTCATCATTTGACGTTGTAAGGCTGCTGTCCTATGAGTGGGGAAGTATTTTTTCAAAAATTCAGCTTGCATTTCTCTCCATGTACCTATAGACCTAGGACGCAAGGAGTTTAGCCAAAGCTTGGCTTTATCCTTTAGAGAGAATGGGAACAATTTAAGCCGAATGGTTTCCTCGGTGCATGTTCTATCAATAAAAGTATTACATACCTCTTCAAAGTCTTTGTTGCGATGTCGCGGTCGCACAAATTAATTACCCTTACACTTAAATCACACAAGATAGTATAGAGCAAGCAAGGGATCGATCCCACGAGGAAGATTTAGTTTAGATTTTTATGCTATACGTTATGCAATTGGGGGGTTTTGATTTGTGATAATCTAAACTATGGAAGAAATTAAACTAGTGAACACAATCAATTAAAACTGAAATTTATCAAGAAAACAAACCTTGGTCACAAGCACACATCCACCTACAGAAATCAGAACCGATCCTTGAAACGAAATTCCAGTTTATATTCTGAATTTTTATCTTTTCTTAACTTTGGTTAATTAACGGATCCGCCGTATAACTAGCCCTAACCAACAAATAATCACAGTGTCCGCACTAATGATTTAATCTAATGGCAGCCTTAAGATCTAGATAAATTCATTAATCTTAACAACCAAGTTGTCTGCTTGTGTTGCTTTGATCGAATGTTTTCCCTAAGTTTTAATAACGTAGTTCCGCCACAATTATCAAGCTTAGTTGCTTCACAAGTTTATATACCCTAACTCCGGTTTTGATACCAAACTTAGCAATAGATTGTTCACAATAATAACTTAGAGTCCGCTCTAGCAATTATCAACAACAATCATAGAAAACATGCATAGGAAAACAATCATTCTCATTCATAATACAAACTGAAAATAAATGAAGAATAAATCTCACAGTTCTTGAAATCTGAAAGTTTCTGCGTCCTTGCAACCAAGAAAAGAGCTTAGCCTTGCATATCTATTGAACAACTACTCCTAAAGATAAAAGAAAGCATTATTTCTAGTATGTAGAGAGGAGAGTTTGTGTTTCTTCACTTCTAGTTGCTACCACCTTTCTTTGATTCTATTGCACTCCCTCCTCTTCTTTCTTGGCTCTCTTGATGTCTATATATAGGCTTCAATGGCAGCTCCTCTTGCTTCTTTATCAACAATGGTGGCTGCCAAACTTGCCAAACTTTGACATTAGTAGTCACCACAAACAACCCACCATTGTAGCCTCCTTCTTTGACAATGGCAGCATTCCAACTTGCAGCTGGTTTGTGGTTGGTGATTTGAGGTTGGTGGATTGAGGTTGGTGGCTACTTTTCTTGACCTTCTAGATTGATTTACTAGAGGGGCTAAATTGCTGAAATTATAACTTGGATGATAGTTTAGAAGCTTCGAAACATAATTTGGACTCATTTCTTCACGAAACCTGATTGCTGGCAGAATTCAGTTGTCATCTTTGAAACATCATATCGCCCTCCTCTGACATCGTTTTTGGCTGAAAATTGGAGCGTTTCTAGACCTTTGAGTCATGAATCCAACAAAATTGAGTTTGCATCAATTGGACTTCTATAGCTCCAGATATGGAATTTTGAATGGACAAAGGTCAACAGTGGCAGAATACGAGATTTGACTTTGAAGGATGTGATTTCCATGATCTTTCTCTTTGTATTTTTCTTGCATTACATTTCCAGAAAGGTATGGATGTTAGCTTTTTAGAGCCACTGGAATCACTTCATTTTGATCTCTAGAACTCACACTCTGCACAAAACATCGACTGAACGTCAAATCTGCCAATTATCTCCAATTTACTCCTTTTTGCATTTTTCATCCAAAAGTGCCTTCAAAACATAAAACAAAGAATATCAAGGCATTTTACATATAAAACATGGACAAAACATTAGGTAAAAGTGGGTGAAACTATCGAATAATATGGTTACATCAAATACCCCCACACTTAGCTCTTGCTCGTCCTCGAGAAAGGATAAATAAAATTAAATTGAAAATAACTATGATCAATCTCTTAATCTCCCATCAATGTCCAAGAGTACAAGCATTATTAATAAGAATATAATAAAACAAGATAGAAAAACATAAATGTTCATGAATTTATTTACATGCAAACTTCAAAACTCAATCAATTGTCGGGATTTAAATGAAATCTATATCATGCCAAAGTGATAGGTCCTCTCATTGATATACACTCCAACACTCATGTGTTTAGGGTTTATGTGTCTAAATCTCTCAAATTCAATCAAAGAGTATGCTCTACCATAAGCTTGCTTTTCAATCTCATCTCCATTATTAATATATTACAAACAATGCATGAATCAAAAGGTCTTATTTTCCGGTTGTAATTGGGCTAAGGTTAAGGTGAGGTAAAAGAGAGTAAAAGAAAAGGTTCAAATCAAAGAAAGTAGAGCATTCCGAAAAGTGATATTTCAAACAAGATATTCCATCAAAGCTCATAAATTTTTCATCTTTAATCACCATTGCTTAACTGTTTTTGTTTTTAAGCATAAAATCTTAAGAACATAAAGGAACATTTTTTCTTCTTCTTTTTTTCTTTTTTTTGTTTTTTTTTTTGTAATTTTGCCCATCTTTTCATCAAGCATCACTTCTTCTGTCTTTTCACATAATTTCCAACCATAATTCCATGAAATATCACAAGTATATGCTCTACTAATCCTTGGCCAGGGGAAAAGGAAAACATATATAAAGTTAAGGCTTATACATGGATAAAGAAAAGATAAATAAGCTCAAAGGGGGCTCACTAAGGATAATATGCTTTAGGTTGGCTTTTTGGTTCAAGTGATTGAAATTCCTAATGCCTTTATCATCTTCATGTATATTTGTAATGGAATATAATCTCAATAAGATATGAAGCAAGTTCTAGAGATACATATCATTGAAAGAATGCACACTCAAAGAATACAATGTTGAAGGCTCAAAAACTTGCAATGGTATAACACTATAAAATCCACATGGCATATTCTCAAAGTCAATCCTTAAATCAATTAAACCTTAAAATTTGCATGCATTCTCCTTCATTTGATTTATATCTTCATCTAACTCAATTAATTCTCATACATAATACTCATATGCTCAAAAATCAATGGGAGTTAAAAAGATCAAACACAATTTTTTTTTTTTTTTTAAAAGAACAACAAAGAAAACTAAAATAAGAAAACCAAAATTCTTCCAATAAATACCCCCACACTTAAAACACATCATTGTCCTCAATGTTGAAATAAAAGCAAAGGAATATAAGAGAATGACATAAAATAAATTAAAATGCGAAAAGATAAAAGATAAGGAAAAAGAAAGCAAATTTGATTTTTTTTTTTTGGTGCTGGGTTGCCTCCCAGTAAGCGCTTTTGTTTTATGTCATTGGCTTGACATGTGGCATGCTCATTCATCATAGATTGGTTCAGCTAACTCTATAGAAGCGATGAGTTCTGTCGTCCAACCTTCATAGAAAGGTTTCAAATGATGTCCATTGACCTTGAGTACTTTGCTGGTTTCTAAACTTGTAATTTCAACTGCACCATAAGGAAAAATATTAGAAACAACAAAGGGTCCAATCCAACGAGAGTGCAAATTTCCAGGAAAAAGTTTCAAACGTGAATGATAAAGAAGGACTTTATCTCCAACATGAAATTCCTTGCTTGTAAGCATTCGATCATGAAGATTCTTAGTCTTTTCTTTGTAAATCCTTGCATTCTCATAAGCATCATTTTGTTTTTCTCTCAACGTGGTGGCAGTCCTTTTGGGTACCAAAAGGATAGACGCCACCCATTCACTGTCCGTGATGGGGGGAATGACTCCTGCATCATGATGGATAATTTGCGAAGCTTGTATAGCCAATGCTGATTCATGCACATTTTGGGGAACACATATATGCCTCTCCATCTCTTCTATCTTGGTAAAATCATAGCCATAGCTCAAAGCTATGCTTAATCCATCTTAGCTATCAAAATCACAAACCTGCTGCATACACTTATCAATTTGGTCATAGCATGTGATAGAATAAACATTGCTATAAGGATATTTCATTGCATCATGAAAATTGAATTCAATTTTTTCATCTCCTACCTCCACAGACAAGGTATCCTTACCACAATCAATCTTTGTATTGGCAGTTTTCAAGAATGGTCTCCCAAACAATATAGGAGTGCTGGTTAATAAATCACAAGAATCATGTTCCATATCAAGAATATAAAAATCACATGGAATAACCAAACTATCAATCTTGACTAGAACATCTTCTATCACACCAAGTGGGTAAACAAAACTACGATCTGCAAGTTGTATTACAATGCTAGTTTTATTCAAAGGTTCCAGACTAAGAGAATCATAAACATGTTTAGGCATAACACTAATGGATGCACCTAAATCACATAAAGCTCTTTTAAAACTAGCAGTACCAATAACACATGGGATAGTAAACGCACCTGGGTCTTTTTGCTTTAAAGGCATATTCTTTTGAACAATAGCAGACACAACTTCACCCATACTTACCATTTCATGACCTTTCAATTTGAAAGCTCTCTTGGTAGTACATAACTCCTTCAAAAATTTGGCATACTTGGGAATTTGCTTGATAGCATCAAGCAAAGGAATGTTGAGTTCTACTTTCTTGAAAACCTCTAAAATTTCTTTTTCTTTGTCCTCTTTCTTTGACCTAGAAGAACTCACAAGAAAGGGTGGAATTGCTTTAAAACTAGAATTCATTGAGTGAGGAGTTACCTTTGGAGTGTTGGTCGTTGTTTCAGTTTGGAAAGGAGAAGGATGTTTCTTCTTTGTACTTAATTCAGTTTCTATCTCTTCTTCTTCCTCCATCTCAATCTCTTTCGACCTTTTCTCTTCAAGTTCTTTCCCATTTCTCAGCATGATCGCACTAACATTCTCTTTTGGATTCAATGCCTGGGAAGGCAATTTTCCATTCATTTGTGCCTCCAATTTGCCTACACTTGAAGCTACTTGCCCCATTTGCTTCTCCAAGTTGTGAATACTTGACCTTGTTTCCTGTTGAAAAGACATGACATTTTGTTGCAAGGTAACAGTATTAGAAGCCAAAGTTTTCATCATCTCACGAAGATCATCATTGGATGACGACCCAGTAACATTGGAGTTTGTGAATGGAGGGGGTTGTCTTGCTTGATAATTCTGTTGGGGCTGAAATCCATGGGGATGGAATTGTCGGCCTTGATTGCCTTGTTGGGATGGGTTGCCATAGCGTAAGTTGGGATGATCTCTCCATCCAGGATTGTACGTGTTGGAAAAGGGATCATATTTACGCTGGGGCTGTCCGTTGAATGCTCCATCAATTGCATGAGCTTGTTCAATATAATCTTCTTGCATTGTTGGGCACATATCCGAAGCATGTCCTTGTAAGGAGCATATGCTACAAACTTTCACCTGCTGCACATTTCCACAAGCCAAAGAACGCACAAGAGAAGTAAGATCATTAACTTTATTCTCAATGTTAGAAATACTTACCTCATTTACTCTTTTGTTGGAGAAGTCTCCACGAGTGCCAAACTGTTTTGAGTTGGCTGCCATGTTTGAGATCAATTGGCGTGCAGCCTCGGGTGTCTTATCCACCAATGCGCCTCCACTTGCAGCATCAATGATACTACGGTCAGTAGGCATTAATCCTTCATAGAAATATTGAATGAGCAACTGATCGGGTATTTGATGATGAGGACATTGAATGCACAGTTGCTCAAATCTTTCCCAATACTCAGAGAGTGCCTCTCCATGAGATTGCCGAATCCCACATATTTCTTTCCTTATGTTGGCAACTCGAGATGCTGGGAAATACTTCTCAAGGAAAATCTTCTTCATGGCATTCCAAGTTCCAATAGATCCTGGGAGAATAGAGAAAAGCCATGCCTTTGCTGCCCCTTTTAAAGAGAAAGGGAAAGCTTTCAACTTAACCTGTTCTTCATCAACTCCATTCGGTTTCATGCCAACACAAACCATATGGAACTCTTTGAGATGAGTATGTGGATCTTCTCCTGCAAGACCATTAAATGTTGGTAACAAATGTATAAAACCAGATTTGAGCTCAAAGTTTACATTATTGTCAATGTTTATGCATAGTGGCTGATTTTCCACATTAGGAGCAGCAAGCTCCTTGAGTGTTTGTTGTCTTGCAATAGCCATGGTGTTGAGGCGAGCTTCCTTTCTTAACCTGCGTAAAGTGCTTTCTATTTCAAAATCAACCTGCACTTGAATTTGATTAGTAGAACGGGTCACAGGCATCAATTGCTAAGAAAATTCAAAAGAAAGAAACCACACAAGAGACGAAAAATAATGCAAATTATATGAAAATCCAACGCTAGGAAACTAAAATTGCCTAAAAACCTTAGATAACAGAGGAATTTGGCCTCGAAATGGTAAGGTTAGTGGTTTACCACTAGTCTTGTTCAAAACGTCATTTCCCTTCAGAAAACAAAAGGTCGAACCTTAATTCCACAAACAAATCTGTTTTGAACAGTACCGTTGCGGCAAGTGAACAGTACCGCCGCAAGCAAAAAACTTTTTTTTTGTTTTTTTTTTTTTTCTGAATAATAATAAATAATAATCACAGCAAATAAAAATAACAGTACAAGCACAAGAATTAACTAAAATTACTTCCCCGGCAACGGCGCCAAAATTTGTTGCGATGTCGCGGTCGCACAAATTAATTACCCTTACACTTAAATCACACAAGATAGTATAGAGCAAGCAAGGGATCGATCCCACGAGGAAGATTTAGTTTAGATTTTTATGCTATACGTTATGCAATTGGGGGGTTTTGATTTGTGATAATCTAAACTATGGAAGAAATTAAACTAGTGAACACAATCAATTAAAACTGAAATTTATCAAGAAAATAAACCTTGGTCACAAGCACACATCCACCTACAGAAATCAGAACCGATCCTTGAAACGAAACTCCAGTTTATATTCTGAATTTTTATCTTTTCTTAACTTTGGTTAATTAACGGATCCGCCGTATAACTAGCCCTAACCAACAAATAATCACAGTGTCCGCACTAATGATTTAATCTAATGGCAGCCTTAAGATCTAGATAAATTCATTAATCTTAACAACCAAGTTGTCTGCTTGTGTTGCTTTGATCGAATGTTTTCCCTAAGTTTAATAACGTAGTTCCGCCACAATTATCAAGCTTAGTTGCTTCACAAGTTTATATACCCTAACTCCGGTTTTGATACCAAACTTAGCAATAGATTGTTCACAATAATAACTTAGAGTCCGCTCTAGCAATTATCAACAACAATCATAGAAAACATACATAGGAAAACAATCATACTCATTCATAATACAAACTGAAAATAAATGAAGAATAAATCTCACAGTTCTTGAAATCTGAAAGTTTCTGCGTCCTTGCAACCAAGAAAAGAGCTTAGCCTTGCATATCTATTGAACAACTACTCCTAAAGATAAAAGAAAACATTATTTCTAGTATGTAGAGAGGAGAGTTTGTGTTTCTTCACTTCTAGTTGCTACCACCTTTCTTTGATTCTATTGCACTCCCTCCTCCTCTTTCTTGGCTCTCTTGATGTCTATATATAGGCTTCAATGGCAGCTCCTCTTGCTTCTTTATCAACAATGGTGGCTGCCAAACTTGCCAAACTTTGACATTAGTAGTCACCACAAACAACCCACCGTTGTAGCCTCCTTCTTTGACAATGGCAGCATTCCAACTTGCAGCTGGTTTGTGGTTGGTGATTTGAGGTTGGTGGATTGAGGTTGGTGGCTACTTTTCTTGACCTTCTAGATTGATTTACTAGAGGGGCTAAATTGCTGAAATTATAACTTGGATGATAGTTTAGAAGCTTCGAAACATAATTTGGACTCATTTCTTCACGAAACCTGATTGCTGGCAGAATTCAGTTGTCATCTTTGAAAAATAATATCGCCCTCATCTGACATCGTTTTTGGCTGAAAATTGGAGCGTTTCTAGACCTTTGAGTCATGAATCCAACAAAATTGAGTTTGCATCAATTGGACTTCTATAGCTCCAGATATGGAATTTTGAATGGACAAAGGTCAACAGTGGCAGAATACGAGATTTGACTTTGAAGGATGTGATTTCCATGATCTTCCTCTTTGTATTTTTCTTGCATTACATTTCCAGAAAGGTATGGATGCTAGCTTTTTAGAGCCACTAGAATCACTTCATTTTGATCTCTAGAACTCACACTCTGCACAAAACATCGACTGAACGTCAAATCTGCCAATTATCTCCAATTTACTCCTTTTTGCATTTTTCATCCAAAAGTGCCTTCAAAACATAAAACAAAGAATATCAAGGCATTTTACATATAAAACATGGACAAAACATTAGGTAAAAGTGGGTGAAACTATCGAATAATATGGTTACATCACATCTCAATCATAATGCATTTACTTTTGACATTGATAAATTGGTGTCATACCATCACTTCTTAGATAGTGCATTTTCTAAACCTAACTCTTTCCTTTTGAATGCGCCTTTGAGTCTTCACCACTTAGGTAGTGAGTTTTCTAACCCTGCCTCCCTTTCGAGTATGCCTTTGAGCCCTCACTATCCACTTGGGTAGGTCACCCATTATAAAACGACCATTCTTTCTTTTTTCATTTTAGCTAGGCCACCCATTATAACTTGACCATATTCTCCATGTTGTTATTTGGGTAGGTCACCCTTTACAATATGATCATTCCTCCACTTGGGTAGGTCATCCATTATAATATGTCCGTTCTTTTCTTTTTCTATTTTGGGTAGGTCACACATTACAATTCAACCAATTTTTCATGTTTTTATCTAGGTAGGTCACCTATTACAATGTGACCATTCCTCCACTTGGGTAGGTCACCCATTACAACACGATCACTCTTTCCTTTTTCCATTTTGGGTAGGTCACCACCTTTTTTCCATTTTAGGTCGTCACCCATTACAATTCGACCAATTCTCCATGTTATTATCTAGGTAGGTCACCCATACAATAAGACCATTTCTCCACTTGGGTAGATAACCCATTACAATTCGACCAATTCTCCATGTTTTTATCTGGGTAGGTCACCCATTACAATAAGACCATTCCTCCACTTGGATAGGTCACCCATTACAACACGATAACTCTTTTATCTTTTTTAGGTAGGTTACCCATTATAATTCGACCATTCTCCATGTTTTTATCTGGGTAAGTTACCCATTACAATGCGACCATTCCTTCAACTGGGTAAGTCACCCATTACAACAAGACCACTATTCCTTTTCTACTTGGGCAGATCGCCCATGAAAATAGACCAAGGGAAGCGTGCTTGTGTGGGCTAGTCGCCCCTTAAAGTAGACCATTTTGAGTATGTTTTGGTAGGTCACCTATTAAAATAGATCAAGGTAAGTGTGAGTGTGTGGGCAGGTCGCCCATGAAAATAGATCGTCTTTCTTCACAAAACAAAAGGTTTGTAACATGACAGTTTTGGTTCTAGCTAAAGGGGATTAGTGAAAGGAATCTCATTTTAGCCTAACCAAATAAGATTTTGGTTTTGGTCAAAAGGGATTGGCGAAAAGAATCTTAGTCTATCCTACCCACATAAGATTTTGGTTCTAGTAAAAAGGGATTGGTGAAAGGTATCTTAGTTTAACCTAACCATACATTATATTATTCTTTGATACAAAGGAATCGCCGAATGAGATTTCTGGCCAACTAAGCTTTGAGAAGATCAGTGTCAGAAATATAGTTTTGTTTATCTTTACAACACTTACTATGCAAATTCTTTGCTTCATAAGCATTGTAAAAAAGGGGCAACTGTTATGACCCATTTTTAGGCCCTCATACAAAAAAGAAGAAAATAAAAAATAAAAATAATATATGTTTGAAAAATACAAAAAAATAGGAATAATGAGAAAAAGATGTCAAAACACTCTAAGAATAGTCAAAAATTGGTTGAGAAGGTTCAAAATTATAAAAATTAAAATTTGATAGTATTTTAGTAATTGATGAGAGCCCTGTTAATAAAGAAAATTTAATTTGAGGAAAAGAAGTCCAAAATTAGATGTCTATGGACTGAATTAAATTTTATTGAAGGTTTAATTGAATTTATAGAGAGTTTGATTGCAAGAAAAATTGATTTTGGAGTCAGTTTGGACTTTAATTGGAAAAAATTAAAGTTCTGGGGTCGAAGTATATTTTTTAAGAGTTAATTTGGTCGAATTAGGGGATTAATTGCATAAATATTAAAGTTTGATGGCTAATTAGGGACTTAATTGAAGAAATCCGAGACCAAAGACCAAACTGGACAATGCGCGTAAATATAGGGGCTGTACTTAAAACAGGATTAGGGGCCTGTTAGAAGTTTATTACTTAATTGATGGTCAAATTGCACTAATTCAAGATCGAGGACCAAAGTGAAAAAGATGGCCAACTTCAGGACTACTATTGAATTTGTGGCAGGGATGCAATTGAATTGATTTTTAAATTAAAATTGTAATTTAGAACTTCATTGAACAAATTACAAATTAAGGACCACTATGAACTTTAACACATTTTCTATTTAAATGAAGGGGCGTGTTTTGTCCAAAATGGTATCGTTTCATCAACTATTCATTATAAAAAAAAAAGGCTCGAAAAGATGCCGTTTTGAGTGGCACTATATTTTTTTTTCTCTGTTTCTCACTGACTTCCCTTCCCCCGATGACTTTAAAAAGACGCTAACACAACCCACACTTTCCACGTGTTGAAGGGGTGGTAGCACAGTGGCTGCCCAAGCCACGTCCTCTCCTATTTTTGCCTATAAAAATAGGGAAAAAGAAGCATAAGAGAGTAGAGAGGCGAGAGGACCAAAAAGAATAGAAAAAAAAGGAAGAAGAGAAAGAGAAGAAGAAAAATAGACCGAAAAAAAAACAGAAACAAGAGGGAGGGAAGGAAAAAAAAGAAAACAGACGAAGAGAAGGGAGGGAGAGAGTGAGAATAGAAGAGAGAGGGCAGAGAAGAGAAAAGAAAGAAGAGAAAAAAAGAAGAAGAGAAGAGAACAAAAAACAAAAGGGAGAGAGAGAGAAGAAAAACAGCACCGCTAACCTCTATGAACTACCTATGCCGCCACTTGTTGCTTCCCGTAGTATAGCCAACAATTGTAGCCACCGCAGGTCAGCCTTTCTCCCCTTCTTCTATCTCCTGCTTCATTCCTGCCATGCCTACATTGTTCACGTAGAATGTATTTTGGCCTGATCCGGTCCATTTCAAAAAACGTAATATATCAAAAATATTTGTTTCAGGATTTTACAATTTCCTCGCGTAGTTTTTATATCATTTTGATTAATATCGGTCTGTATTTTATATTGTTAAAAATACAAAATACGATATTAAAATACCTGGTTTTCATAAAAAACTTCCAAAAAAGAAAAAATATTTTAATGCATACGATAAAGTATTTCAAAGCTAAAAAATCATATTTTGTTTTTTATATACCAAAAAATAATGTTTTAACATGTATTTTGGCTTTCATAACCAGTTTATTAAAGTTAAGAGAACATTAACTAAAATTTTAAAAAAACAACAAAAATTTTATTTTGTTTTGTTTAGTATCAGGGATAACGACTTATATGTAAAACGTATTCCTGATATTAAAAAGGTATTTTTTTTACAACATAGAACAATTAGATTCCTACTCGATAAGATAAGGAGTACCTTACAGACGAGGACTTTTCTTAAATTGTAGACAAATCAACAAAGTTTAGAAAAACACAATACAACCTTAGATTTTATCAGACATTAAAACAATGCAACCTACCTTAGATGGGGTGTAGTTGGGGTGCTAATACCTTCCCTTTACATAAATAGTCTTTGTACCCCATATTTGAGACTAATTAGGATTCCAGTGACCATAATTCAAGGTGACGACTCCTAATCCATATTTTACTAATACGAAACAAGAATTTCTTGTTCCTTTATATTTTGCTAGATAGACACATTGCACCATTTTCCTAGACGCCACGCAGTGTGAGAACAAGTTATTATGGTCTCCACCTTGAAGGACATTTGGGATTGTCTCCAATAAAATTTCTCACAGCAATCCCTTGCTAATTCTGTCTAGCTCAAATTTCACCTCTTCTCTGTTACCAAAGGTTCCAAATCCATCTTTGAATACCTTGCTCAAGCTAAGAATTTGGCTGATGAACTCACTGCGATCCAGGAACCTGTATCCAACTCTAATCTAGTTACTTATGTACCTTGTGGTCTGGGTCTTGACTATCAAATGATTGTGACAACAATTTTGAACTTCCCACCGCTTCCTTCCTTCTCGGACCTACGAACTCGTCTTCTTGCTTTTGAAGGGCAACAAGCCTTAGCAGCTCAGATGACTCTTGTGGCTTCCCTTGCTGCTTTTGTTGCTGCTTGTTTCAACCGTGAACCTCGTCACCCCCGGCTATGTGACCAACCCTCTCGTCCTTTTGGTGGTTCATCTCAAGTTCACCTCTACTCTAGCCTAGGCCAGCTTTTCTAATGTGATCCACGTCCTTCCTCATTCTCTCAAGGTCTTTTGGGTCCTCCACCCTCTCGCCAGTCAATTCATTACTGGAATTGCCAACAATTTGGTCATGTTTAAGCCAAGTGCTCTTATCCTCGTGCTTTCACTGGTATGCAAGTTACGTCTTCTTCAGACCCTAATTGGTCTTTGGACTCTGGTGCCACCAATCACTTGACCTATGATGCGCAAAAAATTTACTCTGGCACTTTATATGTAGCTTCTGTTCAGGTTGTTGTTGGTAATGGTGATACTCTCCCCATCACTCATTCTGGTAACCTTTCCTTTTCTTCTGATTCCTTTGTCTCCTCCTCTCTCATGTTCTTCGTGCTCCTTCTCTTCGTAAAAATCTTTTATTTGTCACTCAATTTACTCGTGATTTTAATATTAGTATTACTTTTTTCCTTTCAGGATATCAAATTTGTGACTTACACGTGGTGTTGTTCTCTTTTAGGGTCTATGTAAAAATGGTCTTTATCCTATCTTTCCAACGTTATCTTCTAGCTCCAACCAAGCTTTTTCTTCTAGCCTTGCTTTGTTTTTTTTGTGGCATTGTCGTCTTGGTCATCCCTCCAATAAAGTTCTTCGCACTTTTATCTCTCGCTACTTATTAGGTTCTTTTTCTCATTTATCAAATCTCCCCTATAGCAATTGTGCATTAGCTAAATCAATCAAACAAACTTTTCTTTTCATCTCATGACCATTGTTCTACTAAGCCATTTGCTTTAATAGATTCAGATGTGTGGATGTCTCCTGTTGTTTCTGTTTTTGGATATTGCTATTATATCTTGTTTACGAATGATTACACTCATTATTCATATATTTTCCCTATGCATCTTAAATCCAAAGTTTTTGGTCATTTTTCTACTTTTGCTATATATGTTAAACTCAATTCTCTTTGTCTATCAAACAATTTCAAAGTGATGGGGGGAAGGAATACGATAACCTGCAATTTAAATAGTTTTGTGCTACTAATGGCATTGTGCATCGTTTTTCTTGTCCTCATACACCCTAACAGAATAGGTTAGCAGAGCCAAAACATCATCATATTGCTTATATGGGTCACATCCTTTAACACACTACTCACATGCCTCATAATCTATGAGTCAAAGCATTTTGTACGGTAGTTTCTTTGATTAATCGACTTCCAACCCTTATCCTTCAAGGAACTTCCCCCTATAAGTTATTATTTGGCATTTCCTCGAATTACACATTCCTTCGTGTTTTTGGATATATTTGTTACCCATATCTTGGAGATTATGTAACTAACAAATTACAACCTTGTTCTCTTCAGTGTGTTTTTGTTGGCTACAGTGATCATCATCATGGTTACCGCTACCTCCATCCTCTATAGGTTGGCTTTATGTTTCTCGCCATGTCATTTTTCATAAAGACCAACTCTATTATGCTGTTGTTTCTAAGCCTATTAAGCTCTTAGATACTCTGTGGATTCAAGGTCTCTTAATTAAACTTCGTTGTTCGCTTACTCGTCCGGTTTTGCTTAACTGTGACAACCTGCCTGTCACATACTTTGCCACTAATCCTATCTTCCATGCTCGTACAAAACACATTGCTATTGATTATCATTTTATCATGAACAGGTTGTCTCTGGCAATCATAAAGTTCAATTCAACCTTTCTCAACTTTAGCTCGCAGATGTCATCACAAAAGGGTTATTAGTTGACTATTTTGAACGTCTTGTTTCCAAACTCGTCACCTATCGAGTGTTCAGTTTATGGGGAAATGTTAGACAGTTATCCTAATTATGATTAGTAACAAATGGTTTAAAACCAATGAATGCCAGCATATAAGCCTTGCAGCTGTTACGCTATTATTAGATTGTTGTAACTGATAAGTTTACGTTTATATTTTTTATGTATAAAGAGATTGTAAGATCAGTTTTGATAGATAAGAAAACTCTATTTCTTCAAACAGTTTCTTGCAACACATGAATGATCATCAAGGAATACTAATATTCCTTTTATTATATTTGTTGTTTCCTTAAATTAGCTATATATTTTTTTATTGATTAATCTGATGTTATTTTGATGAGTATTTAATTCAAGATTTGTGATTTTACGTACCAAATTACATTGTGTGTACGCGGGAAACAAGCATATGATGGCGGATGCAAAGCTTTGTAAAAAAAGTTCATTCCCCACGAATGAGTGCATAGCTATGAATTGTGATTCCGATTGCAAGGAAATTCATGGAAGCAAGGCTAAAGGGGTCTGCAATGGTTTTCTTTTCTGCAATTGTTTTCTGCCTTGGTAGTTTCTGCTATATATAGCCATCTATGCCCACGTTGCGTGGCAGTCTTGGCACATCAAGGTATATTGTCAAAACAAATAAAAAGGTGTGACCAAAAAATAATAAATAAAAAGATTGTCTTATTTTTCATTATTAACCATGTGTTAAAACATGTGATTTGATCAAGAAATAATGAAATTATCGAAAAAACAAATCAAGATTGTATATTTTAAATTCAAATCCAATTAATATAATCATTAATTATATAAAAAAATAAAGTATCATATCATAAGATTTTTATCATGGTATCATAGCCAACAATGTGCATATACTATACTGAAGTTCTTTAACAATTTTTGCTTGACTATTGCCCATAATTTTCCATCGCCCATTAGTTTCATAGTTTTCCATCATCATACTTACATCCGTACAAAACAAAAATCATATTAACATCAACCTATTTTTAATGAAAAGTTTTAGACTATATCCCATAATTTGTTTTTGGTGTCCTTACAATCACAATTTGGAGATATTTTTTCACTACGCCATTCATGGCATTTCTCTTGTATATTTCCTAAGTTACAAACTCAAATAAGGTTTGACTTTGATTTTTTATAGCACACGGTAGAGTTAAATATGGTCTCGTAGAATTATTTATTTTCTTTCATTGTTATTGGCTTGAATAACTTGGTTTTACGAGATCTTTTTTTTTTCATATTTAAATAATAAGATTTCAATATTATCTATTTCAGACTCATGAAGAGTTTTCTTCAAAATATCCATAAGTTTGAAAGGGCATGTTGAGAAAACAAATCAAAACAATATATTTTGGATTAAAATCCAATCAATATAATCATCAATTATGGTGGAAATCAAGTGTCATATCAAAAGGTTTTAAATGATTAAAGATTCTAATTTATTTCCATAATTGTTTGATTGTGTTTCTATATACCTTTTAATTTGTTAATTGTAATTTGATTGTGTTTCTATATACCTTTTAATTTGTTAATTGTAATCATATATCACATCCATAAATAAATATATTCTTATCATGGTGCTTATTATTGCCCGCTCGCCATAACTTTATTTTACTTTTTATATACTTTCTTTTATATATTAACCTTTTTATATTTGATATTTTCTCTATTTTACACTATTATTTATAAGTTCTCTATTTTATATATATACTGAAACGTCAAAAATATATTATACCAATAAGTGAAACAGAATGATATTTGAAATGGAATTAATAATCTTGACATCAGTGTCGGGATTTTATAAAAATGAATAATTTAAAAACAAATAAAAAAATATTAGAAAAATCCCGAATCAATTGTTCAAAATAGGCAAAAAAAGCAATTAAGAAAGAATTATGATGCAGAAAATAAGAACACAAAACCTCCACCATCCTCCATTATGAAATTTGGAACTCAAAATCCTGCAATATTTTACTATATTTTCAAGTTAATAAAATATAATTCTGAATAATTTGGGTATAATCAACGCAATGTGTTGTTTTATACATGATCATATGTGTTTTAGTCCCTTAATTAGAATAGGGAGTGGTATTATTCCCATTTTATAAATTATTAACCTCACTCTATTTTTATTACAATCCACAAGGGGGGAGGAATAGCATGGCTCCTGTTAAACAAATTCGTTTGACAACAATTTTCCAGACTTTTCAATATATAGATAAATCATGGGGAAAAGAATAATAATCAAGATTTCAAATATCTGCAGTGGATGGAAAAATTAAGTTTTAAAATGGGGATATTTTCTTTTTTTACAAATAGAAAATATTGTTGGTGAAGGACGCGATCGAGCCAACATGGCACACCACTTTATTATGTAATTTCCACAATACAGACACATTGAGAGTAAAGTATCAATGATCAGCCATTCTAGTTTTTTAAAACAAATTAAATACTCATTGTAATTTTAAAACCTAATTAATTAGTCCTTTAACCATTGTTAACCACTTTAAATCCCTAAATTTCTTAACTTATTCTCTCTAGATTATTGCCTTGGTGTAATTATTTCCCTCAACCCTTTGCCAAAAACTCAGTCAAACCCCCTTCCTTCAATTTGTTGGATTTCCTCTCAATTTGTTTTGTAAAAGAAACTTGAAAATATTCTCCCTTCATCTTTTCTCTATTGTTGCCGGTTGTAGAGAGGAAAATAGGGTATTTATATTCCACTTTCTTAATATGTAATTACTATTTACATATTGACTCTATGTCACCTAGTTATTTCATTTAGTTCTATATCTTTAATTCAATTTAATCCATCCTATCATAAGGTTGGAATTTTAATACTTCAAAATAATTTTAACCATGGTCTACATGTCATCAAACCACGTTAAACGTTTTGTTGAATACCTTCTATAGGCAATGATTTTAGCACCCCCATCACTAACAATATCCAAGTTCAATATATAAATAAAAATATGGAGGATGAAGTGGTGTTGTAGTTTATTATTCTCCATTAGATATTGTCATTTTTAAAATTAAATCGGAGTTAAGTTTTTAATAGAGTGATAAAAATGGAAAATGCAAAAAAAAAATTAAAATAAAAAATATTATTTTAATATTTTGATAGTTTTGTAATGAGCCAACCTGTGTAAAAATTTCATCAAAATCTTCATAATCAACTGGTCCGAAACGAGCCCAAAGTTCTTCCTCAAAAACCTCTCATTCCAATTCTCTCCCTTCCTCTAGTAGGCACGGCATAGCCATTGCCACCATTGATTAGCTTCACTTGCGAGGTGGAATGACGGAATGACACTTTTTATCCTGCCATGGTGCCTTGGTATTAGAAAAATTATTCCACTCTGTTCAACCATTTAGTTGGATCATCACCAGAGTATCTTGGAAATTCAATCTTTGTCTGAGAACATCTGTCTTCCTCCTTAAACTCTGCTCTATTGTGGCGAGAATGACCACTACAATCATTGGTGTTACAGTTGGACGAGTCTTTAGTCGAGAGCAAGGCCACAAATAGCTTATTGATGACTTCCTCCATATGATGTAACTTGTCAATAAGACTGAGTTCCATTGAACTCACTATCTTGAAGTCCTCCAAGCCCAGCTTCTAAATTTTTAATTCTTTCTTTGTTGGTTGCCATTATAAGATATAGTTGTGATACCAGTGATAGGTCCAGTCAAAGCTATTACAATTGCTAATTACAAAAAATTCCTCTTAGGAGGATGAAGCACAATAATTGACTCTGAATAATCATATTCATTATTGCATATATAATGAAAGGGTTTAAATACATCAGCATGCTGATATGAGTCTACAATTGATTCCATGAATCCAAGGGAAGACCTTTAAACATTCCAATCTTAGAGTAGAGAAGCAGCAAAGACAATCCCTACATGATCACACTTCCAACAGAGAATATTAATTAACAAGAAATCGAAACATTGCTTAAGCCATAATCAGAGGTGAAGGCGATAAGTGGGAGTGGCGCACAGATGGTTTGCTCTCGGGGTTACAAGACCAAACGCCTCAGTCATGTCCAATTCCTCCGGCAGCATATTGTTAGGAAGCTCCCAATCAAAGCAATGCACCAGCTGTCCCACAATTTGCCGAACCATGGTTAGTCCCAAATGCATTCCAGGGCAGCTCCTGCGCCCAGCCCCGAAGGGGAGAAGCTGGAAATCGCGTCCACGAACATCTATGTTACTCCCAGCAAACCTCTCTGGAATAAACTTGTTTGCATCAGTCCAAGCACTTTGGTCGCGTCCAATAGCCCAAGCGTTTACAATAACACGTGCTTTTTGCGGGATGAGGAAGCCATCTATGGTGCAATCTTCCATTGACTCGTGAGGGACAAGTAGAGGTGCCACTGGATGGAGCCTGAAAGCTTCCTTTATAACCATGTGCAAGTACTCCAAGCCCTCCAAGTCTGATTCTTCCACCATTCTATCCATGCCTATTTTCTCTTCCAGCTCTTTCTGGACTTTCTTCATTACTCTTGGATGCTTGATGAGCTCGGAGAGAGTCCACTCAATTGCTGTGGCTGAGGTGTCCATTGAGCCTACAAGCATGTCCTGAAAGAGAAAGGTACTGCTTACTAACAGTTACTTCAATTCTATGCGTTCTTACCAAGATTATGGCTTTGATGTTGTCTTGACCAATACGATACGTAGTTTCTTCAGAACCCAAGAAGTCCAACATGACATCAACAAAATCTTTGGTTCTGTTTTCGTCCTTGAACTGAATGTGCTCATCAATAATCTTCTCAATGAAGTCATCAAAAACCTTGGCTTTGGCCTCATGCGCTTTGTAAGACCCTCAAGGTCAAGTGGTGCAATTGGAGGGATGTAATCTCCCAAGTTAAAGCTTCCTGCTAAACGCAGGCCCTCATGAGTTTTGAACCCCTTCTCATCAAATTCCTTTTCCAAGTATTTCTTTCCAAAAACCATCCTACAACTGATGTCAGCGCTTAGAGATAAGACCTTGGAACCAATATCGACAGCAACACGCTCACGAGAAGCATCTTTAATGTAGTCAATCAAGAGGTCAAGCTCTTCTTTCCTCGTGGACATGAAGGAATTTATTTTATGGTTGCTAAGTTTTAGGTTGGTTGCCACTTCATGTGCAACAAATGGAAGGTACCAACCATTGACTATTGGCAGCCACCATTGTTGAATGAGCTAGAGTTGGTGGCTACCAATATTGACAACAAAGCAAGAAAAGCCTCCATGAATGCCTATAAATAGAGGCATATGTGAGAGACCAAAATGAGAAAGAGGAAGTAGAGCCAAAGAGGTGAGAAATGTAAGAGAGAGTGTGCTACCAAGGGCAGCAAGCAGTAACTGCCATTGCAGCACTGCAAAGAGAGAAAAGAGTGAGGTTGAGAGTTGTCAAAAAGAGTGGATGATTCCTCCTGCTCTATTGTTGTAAATCTTGTTCTCTCCCTACATAATGCAATGGCTTCTCCCGTGGATGTAGGCGGTTTGCCGAACCACGTTAAATATTGTGTTAGTGTGCTTGGCTTCCAATGAGCAAATATTAGAACATCACCGGTCAGATTTCCCAACAATTGGTATCAGAGCTTTTGGTTTAAAGTGGTGTTTGATTTTGCTCCAAAATAAAAGTTGTCAAAATTGTGTTTTGACCATACCACTATGTAGAGGAGGAAGAGACGAAGCCACTAGTGAAAACCGAGTCGAAATCGGACGTCGGAATCCGCCGCACGCGCCGTCACGTGCCGGCGGGGTGACTGGACACGTGCGCAGATGCGCGCCACGTGTCACACGCGTCTTCTTCGCCCGGATGGGCTGACCCGACCCGAATACCAGAAGATCCGACCCACGCACGAGATCTGGATGATGATGATGTCATCATGACGTCACAGGTTTGTC
>NW_011500370.1:0-33711 GCF_000495115.2 Populus euphratica | reverse complement strand
AGCAGGAATAGGTGGCATGACATGTCAGCACCAGTCAACAACCACATCAGCACTGTGGGACCCATTGCCACGTCACCAGCCGCGAGCTGAGAGCGAGCCTAGCCGAGCTGAGTTGGAGCCATGCCGAGCCGCGAGTCGAGGGACAGGATTCGATGTGGCGGAGTTTACGTGCAACTGGATCTGAGATTGAATATGGACCACTAATCAAGCCAGAATTGTTTTGATCAAATCTTAGTCGTCTGAAGTGTGACGATTTCAGACTTGTTTCCAACTAATTTGATCGTTCCGGATGCAATGGTATGGTCCGATCATTGAGATTGAGACTAAAAATTAGCTATGGTGAATTATTGAAGAGAGATTACCCGATTATGAGGCATCTGATGGTCATCATGATGGTCGATGAAAATGAAGAAGAAGAAATCACACATGTTTACCCAATTACATGTGTTGACCTGTTATATGAGAAAGTTTAATTGCCTTGAAGGAAGGCAAAATTGGGATACTCTGAACACCCGATCATGTGGACAATTTGAGGTGGAGAGTGAAATTTGATGAAGACCAATCTTGATGAATCTAAGCACTGGTAGTCTCACCAGATATTGAGAAATCAGGTATAAAACCAGGATACCCCAGATCACTTGTAAAGGAAAGTCGCGACAAAGCTAGCAAATGGTTATATATATGAAAAGATAGTACAATGGATAGATATGGCCTAAGAAGTTCTGGCTAGGAGATTGGGTTTTAAGCGGGACCATTGTGACCCCTCCAATCTTTCCTGGGAACTTGCTTAGTGGAAGGATTATCCATACGGTACTATTTTTGTATATGTGACAGTTTGTTATGAAACTATTGAAGACTAGCAGGATGACGACACAAAGAAACAGTTGGGTTCCGTATGATCAAGGATTTGATGGAGTGGTGATTTCTCGAAGAAAGTTAGATTCGGTGGCTGTAATTTCTCGAGGGGAGAATTGATGAAGACCCTGATAATGGAAGAGAAATATAGCAAAGGGATAAAGATTGACACCCTATTTTGACTTGGATAGATGTTGTGACAGGATGAGCTGCTGTCAAACATAAGCAAGGAATATGGATAAATCTGGAGAACAGAAAATGCACGAGGACATACTGAGATTGTGTAGGAGTACTCGGAGGATCCAACGAGGTACTATAATGAGACAACAAGTGTAAGGAGAAGAAGAGTTCCCAGATGAAGCTTAGAGCAGAGACTGTATGAAAAAAGTTGTACAACAAGAAGTCTCTTGTGCTCTTAATAAAGGCAACAAGTGAGGACCTTTTCAATGCATGCAAGGATGGAAAGATGAGCTGTTGCTGATGCACCTAATTAAAGGGGTGCAAATGCCTGTGATAAAAGGCGACCGCCTATGATGAAAGGCGAAGACACCGAAAGGGAGTTGGTGTAGGTGGAGCTATCAAGCAGAAAGGCATAGGAGCTCCAAACATAGAAATCGAGGTGGAGGATTGCGAGGAGTATACCGCAACTTTCTCTTTCTATGTAATCAGTGGCAAAGAATTTATGGAGCCACTTTAAAGCATCTCAGCTGAAGGAGGATGCGACCGCCTATAAAAGGCGAAAACACCTTAAAGAGAAGGTATGAAGGCTATGAGATGAGCCCATGATCAGACCACCACATGATGACTAGCGGAGACACCTCAGGAGAAGGTGTGAGGGCTGTGGAAGGAGCCCAATTCAAAATTCCCCAAAGCCAATGTGATGGCTAGGTATGAGTGGACAGATGCATGTATGGATAGCCAATGAAGTGGCTATGATGAGTATGAAGACAAATGCAAGATTGACTTTCATGGATATTGCCCCCATGCTAAAGATCAATGAGCTAGAAGACATTTGCCTTGGACAATAAGTGGATGACTTGTGGAGCATTAAGACGCGACTGCTATGAAGGAGTAGAGGGCATGCACAGGTTCCGAGAACAAGTTGACTCTTGTCAAGTTGGTGAGCTCAGTAAAGGCATTGTAATACTTAGAGTATCAAGACATATATGGATCAACCTTTAATGGGCTGCCCCCATGGTTAAAGGTGGAAAGCTACCTGGACTCTTAAGACTAAGAGCGAGAGACTCACGGAGAAGTAAGGCGTGGTTCCTAGGGTGAAACAGAGGGCAGGCGCAACTCCTGGATGAATAGACTCTTGGAAGAGTGGTGAGCTTGTGATCATATTAAGATACTCAAATAATGACTGTCGCACTTGAAATATCCGTTTAAGGGGGTGTTATAAGCCTTGATGTGAGGCTTGATGAATCATTTCGGACTGAACATGGATGATACGCTCGAAGGGGAATGTTGTTCCAGAGACAAGCGTTAACACTATTCAGATGTGATGTGGTAGACCATCTGGTTATAATGATCCTTTTGTGTGAGAAAAGGTGTGCTTTGGTTACTCTGATGATTGAAAGGTTTGGCAAGTACCTGTAAACTTGGCCATAAATGCTCTCAAAATGGAAAGCTTGGAAGAGCTGCAAGATGCAAGCTTGTGTTGAAGAAGCAAGAGGATAGTTGCCCCACATGAATGGCAAAGGGGGTGATTGTTAGGTTGGTTGCCACTTCATATGCAACAAATGGAAGGCACCAACCATTGACTATTGACAGCCACCATTGTTGAATGAGCTAGAGTTGGTGGCTACCAATATTGACAACAAAGCAAGAAAAGCCTCCATGAATGCCTATAAATAGAGGCATATGTGAGAGACCAAAATGAGAAAGAGGAAGTAGAGCCAAAGAGGTGAGAAATGTAAGAGAGAGTGTGCTACCAAGGGCAGCAAGCAGTAACTGCCATTGCAGCACTGCAAAGAGAGAAAAGAGTGAGGTTGAGAGTTGTCAAAAAGAGTGGATGATTCCTCCTGCTCTATTGTTGTAAATCTTGTTCTCTCCCTACATAATGCAATGGCTTCTCCCGTGGATGTAGGCGGTTTGTCGAACCACGTTAAATATTGTGTTAGTGTGCTTGGCCTCCAATGAGCAAATATCAGAACATCACCGGTCAGATTTCCCAACACTAAGCAACTCAAGGGTACACATCTTGCGCACGTTGCGCCAATAAGAACCATATGGAGCAAATGTTAAGCCCTTCTGCTCGTAAGTGATATGCTTCGCAGCTCATTTGGTGGCCTGCTAGCAAACACGAGGTCATGGGTCTTAGGAATCAATTCGGCAGCCCGAGGCGATGAGACAACTACAGTAGGCACTAAGCTTAATCGCATATACATGATAGGGCCGTACTTCTTTGCTAGTTGATGCAAGTCATGGTGAGGGAACTTCCCTAGCAAATGTAAGCTACCAAATATAGGAAAACCTATTGGACCAGGGGGTAACTTGCTATCCTTGATCTTTCTTTTCGACAACCAAACTCGGAGGAAGAAAGCGAGCGGAATCAAGGCTAGAGTGGTTAATATCCAAGCCATGCTATGTCTAATGTATTAAGGTTGGTCTCTATGCTCTATCTTAGTGAAAGCAAACCTAAATCCAACTCTTGCTTCATATAGAGAAGATGCTAAACATATTTATATAGTCGTAACTAGGGAGATGATAATTGGAAGAAGACAAGCCGGGGATAAGTTCAATGTCTTTGTTTGTATCGCCTCTTGTTTTTTCTTTCGAAGAAAGGGATCAATTGTGAAAAAAGAAATGAAGTGAGATTTTATTTTTGTTTATATGCACTCTAATGTTAAAAATTCATTTAGAAAAGCTACTTGTATTTTAATGCATTTGATACATAATTATTTTAACCATTTATATGACTCGGTTAATTTGACAGATCTAAAAATAACCTAGCAATTCTCAATTAATTCAACCTAATATTAAAAAATAAAATTAAAAAATTAATATAAAAAACAATCCGAGTTAACTCAAGTGAAGTCGTCAAACTCATAATATGAATTATGATAACATAAATTCTAATGAAAAACAAACTAAAAAAACATAGATTTTAAATAAAAAAAAAAATTAGTCAAAAAATTATTATAATAAATCATGTTTTGGTAGAAATAGTATAATGGCTTTTTATTTAGCTTTTCTCTTAAAAACTAGAGGACACAATATATATATATATATATATAGAGAGAGAGAGAGAGGCAGAGCCTTTTATAAGGTTGAGGAGGGCTATAGCCCAAGTTAAAAAGAATCTAATAACCTATTTTTCCTTTTAATTTTTATACAGCAAACTTATGTTCCACTTTCTCTATATTTACACAGCAAACCTAGTGTCTCCCTTTTCCTTGCAACACATAAATTAATTAGTAGTCATCAACCGCCCACTTTACTTTACTTTTCTAGCAACATTAATTAATTAGCCACCCACCTTTCCTTGCAATACTAATTAATTAATCATATTTTACAATAAATTTATCTAAATATAAATAATTAATTGATTTTCATGTCTTTCAAATAACTTCAGATATAAGCTATTTTTCTTCTTAACAATATACAATTTTAGCTTGGATTTTGAAGAAGAATCTATACAAAGAGCCGCAAAAGTATAAAATCATCATGTAAGAATTTATAAGCCCTAACTTTTCATTTTGAATTTAATGTTTCACATTCATTACAGTAGATTGTTAGTGGAGTAAACAATAGACTGTACCATAGAAATTGAAGCATGCTAACATAAGAGTAGTCTAGTACTCATAATTTACTGGGTATTTCAAAGTTAAGTTCTTAAAATATCCTAGTAGTTTGCATTGCTAGTTTATCCTTGTATATTCTGCATTTCATAAATATTCTATTATGGTATTAGTATCTTTTCATTTTGCACCTGACTTCCCTAATCCATGTTGCTTGAATAGGTTTTAAATTAAAATGGAAAATCAAGGAAACAAGAGAGGAAAAACTATGTTTTCATTCTCTAAATCAAATGAACAAACATCAACCAGTAAAGGACATTCTCTTTCCAATGTTGATGTCTCAAATCATAGTGAACAACCCACTTTCAAATCTTAGAGAGTTGAAATTGATATTAATACACTTGAACAAGATCATAGGTTGCTTATTCCATTGTGGAAACATCCTATTAATCAACAAGATGAAATTAGAAGAGTTTATATCAAAATAGATCCATATCAACTTAAGTTAGCAAAGTATCTAAGGATTAAATTAGAGAGATAGTATCGTCGATTTCAATACACATAGTTTAATCAATTTCCTTGGCTAGAGTACTCTCCATCAAAGAATGCAGTATTTTGTTTTCCATGTTTTATCTTTGAAAACAAAGTATCTCGTTATCTCACATTCACAATTGAAGGCTTTAGAAGTTGGAAAAGGGTTAATGATGGCATTAGATATGCATTTTTTATGCATGTGGAAAGTTCCACTTCACTACATAATAATGCTGTGAAATCTGCTAAAGATTTAATGAAAATAAGTAGACATATTGATAAAGTGTTAAATGCACAAACTATTGAAGAAGTTCAGAAAAATCAGTTGAGACTTATAATAACAATTGAAAGTGTTCAATGGTTTAGCTTACAAGCATGTGCATTTAGAAGTTATGATGAATCTTTGGCTTCTAATAATCGAGGGAATTTTTTGGAGATGATAAGACTTATGAGGAGATTGAATGTTGACATTGATGATGTCGTCTTAGAAAAAGCTCCGAAAAATACAAAGTATACCTCGCTAACTATTTAGCTCTACTTTAGAACCTAAAGACAACTTTAAATCATTTAAAGTTGATGCTATTTACAAGCTTGCTAAAAAATTTTATCTTGAAGATTTCAATGAATAAAAAATGTATTATTTGAGATCTCAGCTAGAGCATTATCAGATTGATGTGATTTATTATGAGAGCTTTTCAGAATATGTCTACCATTTCTAAATTATGTCAAGGATTAGCTGAAACAAATAAGTCACAGCATTATCATTTAATTGATAGGTTGATTCGCCTTGTTTTGAGTTTACGTGTTTCCACTACCACTACAGAACGAGTATTTTCAGCTATGAAACATGTTAAAAGTGTGCTTCACAATAAAATGAAAGACGACTTCTTAGCAGATTCTATGATGATTTCATTAAATGAGAGCTTGTTGAAGATATTGATTTAGATTCGATTATAAATGAATTCTACTTTTTAAAACATCAAAGATGGCAGCTTTGATAGCATAATTTATTTTTATTTTTTATATATTTTATGTTATGTATTTGAATTAAAACTTTATTGTTAACTTGACAACTTTATATATCCAAGAGAATGATTGATCTTATAAAATAATTTATATATATTTATATTATAGTCCAGGATAAAAAAATTCCTAGCTCCGCACCTATATATATATATATTTGTGACTATTGAACTGTTGATGCTCCTTTAGGTCGTTTGCTACTTTAGGTCGTTTTTGTTTTTTTAATCACATCCAACAAAGTTAAAAGGACATATTTATTCAGTTTTTTTTAATCATAGCTCTCAAGTGAACGGTAACGGTAATATTGTTTTCTTTCTAATTTCGACTTTTGATAGGAAGCCAGGAACAGCTGAGATACCAATTTCTAATCTTTGTTCTGCACGTCGACATGGGCTACTTCATAGTGTACTACAAGTCGAACATACCGAATCGACTAGTATAAAAAACACAATTTATCCTCTAAACCATTGTTTCAGGTTCCTATAAATTACGAAGGAAAAAAGAATTAAGAGACGGGAACTTACTCAAAAACGTGATCTTTAGCTTTGTCAAGCTCGCACTTGTACAACCCCGGCACTTTCACACATGAGTTACGTTATAGCAAAATTAACTGAACATTGCTGGGATGAAAATGACCTGAAAGCTGACCGCCCTTCTTTTCTTTTCTTTTATTTTGTAAGGGCAATCACATCGGCTTGGACAGGAACAAGCTTACTGTATATTTAAAAACGAGATGCAAATTATATTTTTTAAAATTTTAAAATTATTATCTTTTATTAAAAAATATTTTTTAATATTTTTATATCGTTTTGATATATTAATATTAAAAAGTTTTTTTAATATTAAAAATAATTTTTTTAAAAAAAATTATTATTTTAATACATATCTAAAAAAACACTTTCAACTCAAACCGTTATTACTATTTAAACAAACCCTTAATCCCAAAATTTATTGTTGGTGCACTTGTTGTGATTGAGTATTTTACAAGATATCCTTTATTATAGAACCTAATAACGGACCATCATTAAACCATTAATCACTACTAATGATGGATCTAGATTCATCAAAAAATTTTAATTTTGATTTACTTTATAATTTTTAAGCAATTTAGAAATGTTTTGAACTGATAAATTAGTTTATTAAGTTTATCACATAAAATAAATTTTATCTTAATTTCTCCATCAGCACTTTAATGATCAGAATTTATAACACATAATCTGATTTATATTTAAAATAAAAGAATCACATGTCATTTACCTTTTAAAAGAAAAAAAAAAGATCATAAGAGTGGGCTAGGTCAAGTAGTTCCATGGGTGTTAGGCCTTCTTACATTGGGTTAAATACATAAGCCCCATTTATCTTTTTAGCCCAATCACTTGACATTTTTCTATAATGTTTTTAAATTTTTTTCCAATAAAGTTCATTATCGAGTAACCTACTTAACATGAATTTTAAGTTGCTATTAATTTTATTTTTTTGGTAGTTCTTAAACAATATTATGGTTTTTTAGGAGAATGCTCACATTTTTTTCAATTATTATGCATTTACTATGCCAAAAAAAAAACTTCCAATATAAACCTAAAAGAAAGAAAAGTAGAGAGAACACAAGGAACAAGAAGAGAGGAGCTCCTAAGAACAGCAAGTAAAGTAGTGATGGGTGTTAAAAACCTCGAAGTTGATTTGAGTTGATGATTTTCTTCCTCAAAATATGTAATTTCTTATTTCTCCCCATCTCTAATAAGATTATCTTCTCTAATACTAGTCATCGCCTAAATATTTTTAACATCCTAAATCAGACATTCATTTTATTACTAAATCATTGGTTCTTTAATTTTCCATTAAGTATGATACTAATTTCATTCATTAGAAACTTAGTTTCCCCAATTGCTCATTGATTCCATTAACCAAGAAATTAGTTTCTCAAATCATTCATTAACGAGGACATTAATTTTATTAACGAGGGAATTAGTTCTCCAATTTTTTTCTTGTTACATTTTTCTATTAAGATCAAGATACAATTAAAGAAAATAATTACTACTACTTAGATAATAAATTAATTCTCTTTAAAGTGTCAAACACCTATATGATGTATGCACGCATAAAATGGTCAATTTCAATCGCATATAGATTTTGAATTCTCAATTTAATTTAATCGCACTAAAAATTATAAACTTTTACCATCTATAATTGTCACAACCTCATATCAAGTGTTTCATCCATCATAATTAAACATATATTTTATGCTAAATTCAATCAAACAATTAGCATCTCCCTTAACAAACTCAAAAGAACCAAGAAAAACTAGAAAAAGATAAAAAAAAAATTCAAACTAGACAATAACAAAAACGGTCTAACCATTTTGACAAATAGTTTGATTGTTTTTTTAGATTGGTCTAGTTGTTTTTCAAAACAACTAGAGTCTTTTTTGTTTTGAACAATTTCTCTTTTCTTTCACTTTCTAGCCGAATGTAACATTAAAGAAGGAATACGAATAGTTTTCTTTTGATTTGTATAATTTTCCATAATACTTCAATATTACACAAAATCCTACAATTTTCAACAAAATGACAACATTCATAATCAAAGCATAACCAATATTTCCATTACAAATTAAACACAAGATTTCCATTTATTGTAAATTCATTCTCCACATTTCAACACGTGTTATAATAACTTCAAACAAACAACATTCATGCATTATTTTAATTTTTCTCTAATATTTGGCTGGCACCAGCACCTTCTAAAAGACTATGGTCATTCTTCATTTAATTATTATTCTAAGTTGCTTTCATCTATTTCTATTCCAATTACATCAAACAAGGCAAATCTCTCAATTCCCCTATATTTTCTTGTGAACCCTAACCTAGAATTTATAATTTAGACATCAATTCTTAATCATTTTTAATTTAACTTACATAATTGAGTTTAAAACCCTTACGTTATGAAGTGAGTTTTGATTCTTAACCAGTCAAAATTTTTCACTTTAAATCCCTAAATTTCTTCACTTATTCTCTCTAGATTATTGTCTTGATGTTGTTTCCCTCGACCTTTAACCAAAAACTCACTCAAACGCCTTTCAATTTGTAGGATTTCCTCTCAATGTTTTTGTAAAAGAAACTTAAAAATATTCTCCCCCCATTTTTTCTTTATTATTGCCGGTTTTAGAAAGGAAAATAGGGTATTTATAGTCCAATTTCTTACTATTTACATATTGACCCCATTTCACCTAGTTATTTCATTTTGTCCCCATCTTTTCTCTTTTCTAACAACTAGTGCCATATTCTCTTTTATCTCATTTAATTTCACCCCTTGTTATTTAGTCTTATGTATTTAATTTAATTTAATCCATCCTATCATCGGGTTGGAATTTTAATATTTGAAAATAATTTTAACCATAGGTCTACATGTGGAACCATGTTAAATGTTTTGTTGAGTCCCTTCTATATGCAATGAAATTATGGAGGAAGAAACATTGTTGTTGTTATTATTCTCTATTAGATATTGCAATTTCTAAAATAGAATCTGAGCTAAGTTTTTAACAGTGTGCTAAAAATGGAAAATGCAAAATTTTTGAAACAAGGAATAATGAGAGAATATCTTAGAACTAATTGTCAAAAAATCATGTCAACCTAATTGCTTAAAATTTTAAGTGAGGTCCTAGGATATGATTTATATTATTCTCTAACACACCCCTCAAGTGAAAACCCTTTAGGCTTGAAACTTGAAAAGGCCCACATTACCTCGTGCTTGATTTTTATGAAATAAATGAGGGTGGTGAAATTCAAACTTGTGACCACTTGGTTATCAAGGCTTTGATATCATGTCAAATAACTATTTCAACCTAATAGCTTAAATTTTTAGATGAGGTCCCAAGACATGTTTTAAATTATTCTCTAACACTAATCACATATTCTCTTTTACAAGTGAAAGTGGAGGCTGAAAGTGTTTTAATTGTTTGAGTGTTTAAGTGATAAAAGAACATAGAAGAGAATTAAACTAGCAAATTATTATTGTTGTTCATTTATAATGAAATGAATAGATTGCATTTAGTTTATAGCAATCTTTTCAATTATATAGAATGAAAACAAACTAAAATGCTAACTTATAGGAACATATCGTGTCATGATCTATTAACAAATTAACAAATTAACAAGCTCCTAGAGACTAGGACAAACCTTTATTATTGTAAAATTAAGAGTCTTTTTTGCACATGGAATTTTTAGGAAACAATAAAACAATTCCATGGAGATGACTTGATAATCACACAGACTTGCTTCCATATTTGATTTTTTAGATTTGGTGTACCCTTGCTTCCAAATATATTATATTATTACCAATAATGCATGCACTCAATATTTTTTTCTAATTAATTATTGGATCTTCTTGTCATATATATATATATATATATATAATACATATCTAAAAAAACACTTTCAACTGAAACCGTTATTACTATATATATATGAACAAATTAAACTACAAGTCATATTAGTGCTCTCATTTAAAAAAAAAGACAGAGTAAGGAAAAGGATACTAAAATCAAACATGAAAGGTGTTTATGGGATCAATCGTACTATGTGATTGATGCTATGTCATGTGCTTAGTAGTCCTTAGTGATATGAATAACCTCTGCTGTTTAAGTGTAATTGAGAAGTATCTAAGTTTTTTATATGTCACGAGTCTTTCCCCTACTAATTCTTTGTAACGAGATGCCCACATGTCATGTACTCGGTCAACTCAACTTTTCATAAGGTAGTAAATCATGTAGAAGTTAGTGCACATGTCAATTTTCTAGTATCCTAAACTGAGGGGTTTCATCATAGACTTTGCTGTATAGAAGTTCTCTTTCAACGTGTTCCCTTTAAGTAAATTGTTTCTTGTCCATTCCATAATTTAGTCATAACTAGCCTCACTCATCCCATGATCTGACTTGATGGTGAACACCTTTACGCTGATAATTTACTGTGATTCGTGCACCTATTCTATAATGGTTCATCAAAATCTTTTAAAAAATCAAAAAACCCTACTGTATCTATATTATGTTCTTCTAAGATTGGACATTGACTGACATTACCTTAATTCATTCTCATTACATCTATAACCATATTCTTGTAAGGATTACTATTGTCATTTCCAACTTCATGCGCGTTGTTAGCACTAGAAGTTGACCCAACCCCCTTCTCTACCATACTTTCATTAGGAACAAATAGTTCTTTGTGTGCATACCAACACAAGTAATCCTCTATGAACCCTTTGGTTAGAAGATGCATCATTACAACATCTTGATGCATTAACTTTTTATTTTTACACTTCCTGCATGGACACCTAATACCACCCTTAGTAAAATTTTTGGGAACAGATGTTGCAAAATTAATAAAACCTTGAACACTATTACAATAATATATCCTCTTCAATCCTTGGGGTGAGTCTCAATAGATCTATGAACGATCATCCATGACCTCTATTGAACCTCTATAAAATTATGATGACAACATGTATTAATTAACTATATTATGTAAATAAATTTGAAAAAATATTGGTTTGCCCCGACATTATCCAACAAACTGAAAAAACACTTATGTTAAATATTCATTATCAATTATCAACGTCCATACAAAGCTATACATATATAAATTTATGAAAAATCACAACTCCATAATAGAATTGATAAAAATTAAAACGGACCCGTTAAACAAGTTATTATTTATTTCATCACAACACATCTAATTCGGTGTAATTCAAACAAAGTTTCAACAATTTACAAACAAATACAATTTGAAAAAATCTAAAGCAAACTATAACAACAATAAAATTATACATTCATATTGTAAGTTTCTTTGACAAATAACAATAAAATAAGTACATACATTAACAAAATACATATACTAAAAAAAAAAAAAATTGACATTTAAATATTAAAACTAAAAAGGGTAGATTTACTTACAAAAATTGATAAAATCACAATAAAGTAATTAAAGAACGGATGTTGTGAAGAAACTTGAGTGCTTGTGTTGAGAAGAGGTGGAGAATTGGGATGGGTGGTTGGTTGCAGTTTTGGAGGGGAGAGTTAGGATGGGAAAGATGAAGGAGAAATAGAGGACGAGAGAGTCAGCACAATGTGTATATATGACCTTTTTACCAATGGAATCACCAACAAAAGTGTGGCGTCAGTATATCCATCGGTGATTCTGAACATGAACGGGCCATATCACTATATGGAGATTCTGGTTTGACTCCCTTGGTCAGTTCATCGGTAAAATCATCTAGAAAAAGTCCACATCATCACACTTTTTCTTTTCTTCAAAATTCTACATAGTTCATCGGCGAATCGGTCAGTAGATACAAATAGAACAATTCCATCGGTATCTATCGACCAATTCACCGACAATATGTATTTCATTGGTATATATCACCAATGTCAACTGTTTGTCAGTATATACTAATGAAATTAGAGACAAAATTATTTCCATTAGTAAAAATTACTAACAAAATAATTTTGTTAGTTTTTGTTGATTTTCTTATAGTGTTATTCTTGATATTAAACAAAAAGACATTTTATCTTATTTTTATATTGACATTAGAATGATTAGGTTTTTTACCTGATAAGATAAGGATCTCTTTACTAAGAAGGACTTTTCTTCAACGTTAAATAGACCAATAGTTAAAAAATACAACTTTTTCTTAGTTTATATCAGAAAAATAAACAATGCGACGACAGAGGTTTTTTGTCGTGCCTCCTGTGTGAGGTGTTATATGATGGAAAAAGGTTTTGGATTTAATCATAAAATTATGATTAATGTTTAGGAGTCGCCACATAATATTATGGTTACTAGGAACCTATAGTCTGCAAGAGTCTGAGTAAGAGACTGGTTGTGCAAGGGAAGATGCATCACCCCTAGTACACCCTACCTAAGGTAAGCTGCACTGTTGTTTGATTGTTTTTTTTTCTAAGTTGGGTATCTGTTGGTCTTTTCTACGGCTCATGAAAGATTTATCTTCATGAGAGAGTCTCTAATTTATTGGGTTAAATCCTAACCGTTCTAATATTTGAATTTTAACATCGTATTTATTTACATCTTATATCTTTAATATCTAAGGGTGTACTTTATCGTGTAATTTTACACTCCATAAATATTAAAGTCTACATCTAGATTAAAATAAAAATAAAAAAAAGAGTTTTTTGACATGTTAGCCAAATCCTAATGGATAATCATAAACTAGTTATGATATCCATTTTTGGATTTTTTTTACATGAAAAAGATACAATTTTTGTTTTTTTATGAAAAATATGCTTGGACAAAATTTCAGGATTTGACCATATGTAACAAAATATATTTTTTTCTTTTTTAAAAATGGAAATTGATTTAAAAGTTTTTTGAGATTTTCTTTTAAATATTTTTGAAGAAAAATGATATTTTAATACCGGATTTGTATTTTACAGTGTAAATATATAACCTGATATTATGAAAAATTAGTAGAAAAGTAGACGAGAAAATCATAATTTTTTAAAAGAATTTTTTATTTTATTTATTTTTTATTACTATTTTTTTCCATTGTTCATTTATGAACAGTAGAACTCTCACGGGAAGAAGAAGGCGAAGCAATGGAGGCGAATCACCTGGTGTGGTGGTGATGGCTGGCTGGCTGGGGAGGATGACGTGAAGCCGGTGGTGGAAATAATGGTGGAGTTTGCTAGAGTGGCTGCAGTTGGAAGAGGAAGAAGAAAAAGTTGTGGAGGAGAGAGAAACATTGGAAGGAGAAGAGGGAAAGACTCTTTGTGGCTGCTTAGTGGCCGGTTGGTGGTAGAAAAGGTGAGGGGTTGACGTGAGGATGATGGCTCAGGCTATGACAGGGATGGTCGCCGGCGGAGGAAGAAAGAAGAAGAGGAAAACCAGCAGTGGGAGAAGGAGGAGAGGAAGGAGAGGAGAGAGAAAGTCATGGTGGCTGCTCTGCCACTGGAGAGGAGCTAGGTTGATGGAAATGATAATGGTAAAGCTGGTGATCGTAGTGGTGGTGCCTGAAAGCCACGGTGGAGAGAGAAAGAAAGAAGAAAATTTGCAGAAACCGATAGAAAAACTAGTTTTTTGACTAACTTTGGACATGATTTTCTCCTCCCTCATGCCATGAAATCCACCTTTATTTAAGAAGATGGAAGAGGGCAATATTGTCTACACTTGAGAAAAATTTCAGCCCTTGATTCAGTTAGGAAGGATCCCAACCATTGGCTCAAAGTAAATATCATAAGTTGCAAAATTTGTAGACAAAAGCTTACCGAGTTGGCCTTTTTAGGCTGTCACCTCAGATAATTTATTGTCATTTAGCCTAAACTGATCACATGGTGTTGTAGAAAAAGTATAGAAAATCATTTTCGTATAATATTTATCAAATTTGGTGGATGTTAGGTACATTAAATACTGCTGCAAAGATGAGTTAGTGGATCAGCTTTTTCAGAGAAAAAAATAAAGATAATGAACAGTGCCGATTCCTGTTTTTGCTAAAGTTCATTTCAGTCCTCCCTCTTTCAATTACTTTCAATTGAAACCTAATTGACCATAAAATCTTTTTATTTAATGCAATTTAGCTCCTCATTTCAATCAATTAACTTAGTAAAAATTAAATTTAGTTTCTTAAAATTTCAATTTTCTCAATTAAGCCAAAATTAGGCTCCCAAACTTAATTTTTCACCAATTAAGCCCAAAATAAAATTAATTTGACCCATTTAAAGTATAATTATGTCCTTGCACTTAATTAAATCCTTCAATTGGACCCAAATTAATTCTTAACCATAATTAAAATTTAATTATGTCATTGAACTCAATTTTTATGCAAATTCGTTCAATAATCATTCAATTTGACCTTGAATTTGCATTTTTCTCTATTTTTAGGCATAATAGGGTACAATTAGACCTTGAATTTCCTCAAAAAAAATTGCAGCTTGATTTTTTCCTATTTTTGTAGCCCTTCTTTATCTACTTTCTCCACATTGTCAGCCTTTATTTTATTTTTTGATTTTTATTTTTGAATAAAAATGATTTTTGGGGAATAACCCAGAATTAGGTTATGACATTAGGTAAGACGTATTAGGGGTGCTAATATCTTCTCTTTACGCAATCAGTCTGTTTACCTAAACTTTAAGATGAGTTAGAGTTTCTATTGATAAAGATATCAAGTGATAAAGATATCAAGTGGTGACTCTCATTCAC
The DNA here is from genome assembly GCF_000495115.2 of Populus euphratica. NCBI lineage: Eukaryota > Viridiplantae > Streptophyta > Magnoliopsida > Malpighiales > Salicaceae > Populus > Populus euphratica. The sequence goes on along the minus strand of NW_011500370.1, from coordinate 18,356 downwards.
TCTTTTGACTGATAAAGGATAATTATTTCTTATCCTTTCCTTCCACACCATTCCTGATTATCGCAATCAAGAAGGATGATCGTTGTGATGCCGCACACGTGCAATAGAAAAACAATAGTTTTATCTATTATTCCACATATTAATATATTGTTTTGCATAAAAAAAAAGAAGCCAAAACATAATGTCCAAAGATTTAAACATAACTAAGCCAATGCTGCAGGACTCGTTTTATTTTTTATGAGAATTAAATTGCTTGAATAAAAGACATAATTTTAGTTAATCATACCCAAGTGAACTCTTAAAAATATCATTCTGGTTGAATAAAAAAACAAAATATAGGTAAATATGGCAGCGAATAATTCAAAATTTTACTTTCTTTTGTTAACCTTTTTTGTTTTTGTCATTTTCTTTCTATCATTATCATACATACATTCGTTACAAACAAAATCATATTACCATCAACCTATATTTAATTAAAAGTTTTAAACTCTAGTCCTATAATTTACTAGTCTTGCTTTTGGTTGTCCTTACAATTACAATTATAATTTGGATATATATTGTTTTACAATGTCATTCATGGCATTTCTCTTGTAAACTTTGACTTGGAGCCTACGTGATAGTTAAATATGCCTCATAGAATTATTTTTTTCTTTAATTGTTACTGGGTTGAATAGCCTTGGCCTGGAGGTCATTTTTTAAAAATAATCTTCAATATATAAATGAGTGCATAGCTAAATGTAAAATTAAGAGTCTTTTTGCACATGGAATTTTTAGGAAACAATAAAACAATTCCATGGGGTAGACCTGATAATCACAGAGATTTACTTCCATATTTGATTTTCTAGATTTGTTGTACCCTTACTTCCAAATACATTATATTATTACCAATAATGCACGCACTCAATATTTTTCTCTAATTAATTATTGGATCTTCTTGCCATATATTCCACTCATGGCTCTGTATGTGTGTGTATTAACAAATTAAACTACAAGTTATATTAGTGCTCTCATTAAAAAAAAACAAAGGAAAAGGACTAAAATCATACATGAAAGGTGTCTCTGGGATCTTCCTGCTTCTTTTGCTCATCTTCGTTGTGACTTCTGGTGATCCCAATTTCTTTATTGAACAGTGTTAGGCAGTTATCCCAATTATGATTAGTAACGGATGGTTTAAAACCAATGAATGTCAGCCTATAATGTTTACAGCTGTTATGCTATTATTAGATTGTTATATTTATATTTCTTATGTACAAAGAGATTGAAAACTCTGTTTTTTTATGGTATCAGAGCTTGAACTTGTCTTCCCGATGGCTTCAAGCAGTGTTCCCATTATCTCCATTCACAACATCTCTTATCTTTCTTTGTCAAACTATCTGATACCAACTATTTTGTATAGGAAAGCCAGGTAAAACCTTTCTTACCATGCTAGAATCTTTGGCGTTTTATTAACGGCTCTCATCATTGCCCCTCCCATACCCTTTTCCTTTCTGATAAGTCTGAGTCCTCTACTTCGTCGTTGGCCAATCCTAACTATGTCTCTTGGTTTCAAACTGACCAAAGCTTGATTAGTATTCTTTGTGCTACGCTGTCTGAAAGTGTTCTTATACAAGTTATTAGGTTTTCCACCTTGAAGGACATTTGGGATTGTTTCCAACAAAATTTCTCACAGCAATCCCTTGCCAATTCTGCCCAGCTCAAATTTCACCTCTTCTCTATTGCCAAGAGTTCCAAATCCATCTCTGAATACCTTGCTAAGGCTAAGAATTTGGCTGAGGAACTCATTGCGATCTAGGAATCTGTATCCAACTCTGATCTGGTTACTTATGCGCTTCGTGGTCTGGGTCTTGACTATTAAATGATTGTGACGGCAATTTTGAACTCCCCACCACTTCCTTCCTTCTTGGACCTACAAACTCGTCTTCTTACTTTAGAAGGGCAACAGGCCTTAGCAGCTCAGATGACTCCTGTGGCTTCCCCTGCTGCTTTTGTTGCTGCTCGCTTCAACCGTGGACCCCATCACCCATGCTTGTGTGACCAGCCCTCTTGTCCCTTTGGTGGTTCGTCTCAAGTTTGCCTTTCCTCTGGTTCGGGCCAGCCTTCTCACCGTGCTCCACGTCCTTCCTCATTCTCTCAAGATCTTTTGGGTCCTCCATCCTCTCACCAGTCAATTCAATACTAGAATTGCCTACAATTTGGTCATGTTCGAGCCAAGTGCTCTTATCCTCGTGCTTTTGTTAGTATGCATGTTACGTCTTTTTCAGACTCTAACTGGTATTTGGATTTTGGTGCCACCAATTACATGACCTATGATACACAGAAGTTTCACTTCGGCACTTCATATGCAGCTTCTGATGAGGTGGTTGTTGGTAATGGTGACACTCTCCCCATCATTTATTCTAGTAACCTTTTCTTTTCTTCTGGTTTCTTTGTCTTCCTCTTCTCTGATGTTCTTCATGTACCTTCTTCTCATAAAAATCTTTTATCTGTTGCTCAATTTACTCGTGATTTTAATGTTAGTATTACCTTCTTCCCTTAGGGATATCAAATTCGTGACTTATAGCGTGGTGTTGTTCTCTTTTAGGGCCCATGTAAAAATGGTCTTTATCCTATCTTTCTAATGTTATCGTCCAACTCCAAGCAATCTTTTTCTTCTAACCTTTCATTGTCCTCTTTATAGCATCTTCGTCTTGGTCATCCCTACAATAAAGTTCTTCGCATACTTGCCTCTCGCTCCTTATTAGGTTCTTTTTTTCGTGTATCAAATTCCCTCTATAGCTATTGTGCGTTAGCTGAATCAATCAAACTTTCCTTTCTATCTCACGACCGTTGTTCTACTGAGCCATTTGCTTAAATCAATTCAGATGTCTTGGTCTCTTGTTGTTTTTGTTTCCGAATATCGCTATTATATCTTGTTTACGGATGATTACTATTGTTATTCATGGATTTTCCCTATGCGTCTTAAATCCAAAGTTTTTGGTCATTTTTCTACCTTTGTTATGTATGTTAAAACTCAATTCTCTTTGTCTATCAAACAATTTTAAAGTGAGGGGGGAAGGAATATGATAACCTGCAATTTAAATAGTTTTGTGCTACTAATGATATTTTGCATCATTTTTTTTATCCTTATACACCCCAACAAAATGGGTTAGCAGAGCAAAAACATTGTCATATTGCTGATATGGGCGCACCCTTTTACACACTACTCTCATGCCTTATAATCTATGGGTTGAAGCATTTTGTACGATAATTTCTTTGATTAATCGATTTCCAATCCCTGTCCTTCAAGGAACTCCCCCTTTTAAGTTATAATTTAGCATTTCCTCGGATTACACATTCCTTCATGTTTTTGGATGTATTTGTTACCCATATATTGGAGATTATGTAACTAACAAATTACAACCTCATTCTCTTTAGTGTGTTTTTGTTGGCTATAATGATTGCCATTATGGTTACCGTTGCCTCTATCCTCCTACATGTCAGTTTTATGTTTCTTACCATGTCATTTTTCATGAAGACCAACCCTATTATGTTGTTGTTTCCAAGCTTGTTAAGCTCTGATATCTTGCTTTAGTCCCCATGAGCTTTCTTGTTAAGCTCTGATATCTTGCTTTAGTCCCCATGAGCTTTCTTCCTAATCCACCAACTTAGTCCATTATTGCTGACAATTCCCAAACATTAGCCTGGTCCACCTTTGGGTCAACTTCCTCTCTATATTTTCCTGTTGACCCTAGCTCTCCATAACTAGCCCCTATAAATTCTCCACAATCAGCCATATTACCCCCATCCTTAGACCGACGTGCTCCTACACCACCAGCCTTATCTATCTCTTCTTCAACACCTTAGACTCTGTCTCCCCTCATTCCTTTTAATGACCTTGTCATCGAACCTCCACCACTAAGTGACCGTGTCAATCCTGTGTACACATGGTCTAAATTTGGAATTGTCAAGCCTAATCCCAAATATCATGCCAATTTTTCTACTCGGTACCTCATTCCTCATGTTTTCTCTGCTTTGGTCAACCCACATGTTATACCCAAGCCTCTCGTCATCCCGAATGGAAACAGGTCATGCTAGATGAGTATCATGCCTTTCTTTAGCAGGGCACCTAGTCCTTGGTGTCGTCATCTCCTTCACTCAATATAGTTGGTTGCAAATGGGTCTTCCGAATAAAGCAACGCTCTGATGGAACAATTGAACGATATAAGGCATGTCTTGTTGCCAAAGGCTTCCATCAATAATCAGGTGTCGACTATTTTAATACTTTCAGTCCTATGGTTAAGCCCACAACCATTCATACTACTTTCTGTTTGGTTATATCTTTTGGATGGCCTCTTCAACAACTTGATGTCAAAAAAGCATTTTTGCATGGCTTCCTATCCAAAGATGTATATATGCAACAAACACTTGGCTTTGCTGACCCTCACTAGCCCAATCATGTGTGTAAACTTCATAAGGCCATTTATGGCCTTAAGCAGGCCTCGTGGGCATGGTTTTAGGGTTTTAGTTCTTTCCTTTTAGTCCATTATTGATTAGTATTTAAAAGTGTATTTTTATCAAGGTTTTATATTATCATTTTGTATTTAAAGTATCAATAACTCCTTAACTAAAACATGTTTTATAATAACATATCTAATAATATAAGATACCTTTAATTTGTGGTAAATGTTCAATTTAAATATAGGTCTATCACATAAATGAAAGGATTGATTGATGAATTCAAGAACTGAAATTGAAAGGACAAAGAGATGGCCAAACTTAAAAAAAAAGATGTTGGTGTAGTCCAAACCGGAACATTGTTTGGTTATTGGGTCATATATGGAGCTATAGATCTCGGATTGAGGTCTACTTTATATGGATGGAAAGGTAAGACATAGGCCTATAACTTTTATATTTTCAAGTCCAAATTATAGCAACAAAGAAGAAAGTCTGAATCTATCCTACAGCTTGCGCACTCATCAATTAGTCATCAAATCAATAGTTCTCAATTTTGGCCTATAAAAGAAGGCATTTGCCATGCATTTAGGCATCTTAGTTTCCAGATCAAGATCATGCTTTTGCTTTCTCTCTTTGTATTTTTGTAATGTTAAGTTTTATTTTCATTAATATCTTATTTATGCCTTTCAATTCCTTTCCTTTACTTAGTTAACTTTTATCTTATTTATGTTCTTATTTTATTTATTTATTTATTATGTTTAGTTAAGTTTATTATGTCAATGTGAAAAAGTTACACTAATGATGTAAGAATAAGTATAGTGTAAACTTAACATGGACTCTAATATTTGATACTAACATGTTTTATATTTGTTATCTTAGTCACTCTTTAATATTTTGCTTGTTAAATCACTAATTTAGATTTATGTTATACAACATTTTGTACAACAAATGCTTGGCACTTTTATAGCCCATACTATATGGTATAACTAACACTTAAACTATGAAAGAAACTTGATTTGTTGTTAACATAAGTTATAATCATGAATGCCTGACGAGATTTACAAGTATTAGCATTCATCGAATAAGATAACTAATGTAATCATGTTAACAATTTATAATCTGATTGGAACCTCCTTTGTGTATGGTTTCCAATTGAATAATAAGAGTTTATACTATACTTATTTGACATATCATTAGTAGATCCTCTAAGCTTGACATTTGTTGTTATCATTGTTTAATCATTACATTAATCTTCCATCTCAAAGTTCTCATCAACTTTTTCTTCTTCTTTATTATTACTACTACTACCACCACCACCATTATTGTTATTGTTATTGTTGTTGTTGTGTTATTGTTATCTATAATTTATACAATTAACCTCCATGTGGTGCGACCCTAGTCTTGCCGAGTTATTTATTACTTCAACCATATCACTAAATATGCTAAGTATGCATCTTTGAAACGTGGCTGGTGCATTACATAATCCAAAAGGCATCCTTCGGTATGCAAATGTACCAAATGGACATGTGAAAGTAGTTTTCTCTTGATCTTCAAATGCAATTTCAATTTTGTTGTAACCTGAATAACCATCTAGAAAACAATAAAATTCATGACCTGCAACTCTTTCTAGAATTTGATCCATGAAAGGTAAAGGAAAGTGATCTTTTCTAGTCATTGAATTGAGTTTCCTATAGTCAATGCACATGCGCCAACCAGTAATAGTCCTCGTTGGAATTAACTCATTTTTCTCATTTGTTATCACAGTAACTCCAGACTTTTTAGGTACAACTTGGGTAGGACTTACCCATTTGCTATCAGAAATAGGATAAATGATTCCATTATCTAGAAGTTTAATGACTTCATTCCTCACTACTTCTTTCATATTAGGATTAAGCCTTCGTTGCATTTCTCTAGAGGGTTTAGCATTTTCCTCCAAATAAATCTTGTGTGTGCAAATCAAAGGACTAATTCCTTTTATGTCAGCTATGGTCCATCCTAATGCATTTTTGTGCATTTTTAGAGTTTGTAATAACTTACCTTCTTGATGAACATTAAGTTTGGAAGAAATTATTACCGGAAAAGTTTCATTTTCTCTCAAAAATGAGTATTTGAGATTACATGGCAATGGCTTCAAATCGGGTTTTGGTGGTTGAACACTTGAAGGTATGGACCCAATTGATAGTGGTGGCAATTCCTCAATTTTTGGTCTCCAAATATTTGCCTTTGATTCTTCCTGAAAACAAACCATTTGCAAATCTTCAAATTCATTAAACTCAGTTTCATTGGAAGAATTTTCAAATTGATCATAAATTATTTTTTCAATAAAATCTACTTCCTGTAAATCATTATCATCTCCAGGTTGCTTGCAAATGTTAAAAACATTCATTTTTAATGTCATGTTTCCAAAAGATAACTTCATCACTCCATTCCTACAATTAATCAATGCATTAGAAGTTGCAAGAAATGGACGTCCTAAAATAACAGGAATTGAATTGCATGCTTCAACAGGTTGTGTATCCAAGACAATAAAATCCACAGGAAAGATGAATTTATCAACTTGTACTAACACATCTTCAACTATTCCTCTAGGCATTTTTATAGATCTATCAGCAAGTAAAAGAGTAACAGAAGTAGGTTTTAACTCACCGAGATTTAGACTTTGAAAAACCGAATATGGAAGTAAATTCACACTAGCTCCAAGATCAAGTAAAGCTCTGTCAATTTTATGTTCTCCAATAAAGCAAGAAATTGTAGGACAACCAGGGTCTTTATATTTCAAAGCATTATTGTTCTGAAGAATGGCACTTACTTGTTCGGCTAAGAAGGCTTTCTTTTTCACATTCAATTTTCTCTTTACAGTGCATAGATCTTTCAAAAATTTAGCATAAGATGGTACCTGTTTAATAGCATCTAGCAAAGGTATATTAATCTTTACCTGTTTGAAAGTTTCAAAGATTTTAGAATTGTGATTGACTTTCCTTTGTTTGGTCATGGCATGAGGAAATGGAAGTGCTGGTGGGGAATCAGTCTCTTCCTTGCAATGATCAGGTTCAACCATTTCCTTACCCTTGGAGACTAACTCATCTTCTTTCTCACAAGGTTCAAGAATAGGTTTTTTAATAACCTTACCACTGCGGAGAGTAGTGACTGATTTGACTTGATCCAGATGTTGGCTTCTAGAACTGCTTGTACTTGAATTGTATTGTCCCTTGGGATTTTGCTGGGGTTGAGATGAAAACTTACCTTTCTCCTGAAAACTGAGAGCAGATGTGAACTTTGCAAGAGTATCTTTCAAATCAGCCATGGTTTGAGCATTTTGAGTGTTGATTGTCTCTTGCTTTTCAATGAATGCATGTAATGTTTCCTCAAGATTTCTTCTAGGAGGGGGAATATAAGGAGGTGCATATCCATGAGAATTTTGAAAATTATGTTGTGTTTGAAATGGTGGCTGTAAAGTTTGTGCCACTCTTCCAACTGAAATTTAGGTGATTTCTCCAACCAGGGTTGTACGTTTGTGAGTACGGGTTATGACTTGGTCTTTGGAAACTATTTAAAGCATTGGCTTGTTCATGGAGACATTCCTTAAAAGAAGGCAACGTGGGACAATCATTGGTTGAGTGTTCATTGGTTTCACAAATTTGACACACAATTTATTGAACAGATTTTAATTGACCACTCTTTTTTAATTCTAGTGCGTCAACTTTTCTAGCTAAAGATGCAAATTTGGCTTGGAGGTCATGATCTTCCATAAGGCTATACATGCCTCCATTAGATGTATGAGGTTGAGTTTTACCTGGTGCCTCACAAGTACCTATGGTGTCCCAATTTTGAGCATTTTCAGCTAGCAACTCTAGGTACTCCATTGCTTCATTAGGGTCTTTATTTTCAAAAGTTCCATTGCACATCAATTCTACCATTTGTCTATCTTTAGGTGTTAACCCTTCATAAAATTGTGAAACCAATCTCCATGTTTCAAAACCATGATGAGGACAGGTATTAAGCAAGTCTTTATATCTATCCCAACATTTATAAAATGTTTCTGCTGGTTTTTTAGTAAAAGTGGTGATTTGTCTTTTGAAAGAGTTTGTTCTATGAGAAGGGAAAAATTTCTTTAAAACCTGTTGTTGCATTTCATCCCAAGCATGAATGGATCCTTACCTAATATTTTGTAGCCATGTTTTAGCTTTATCTTTTAACGAAAAAGGAAAAAGCTTTAATCTGATGGTGTTCATGCTACAATTTAATTCATTATAAGTGTTACAAACTTCTTCAAATTCTCTTAAGTGCAAGTATGGATTTTCTAATTCTAAGCCATGAAAAGTGGGTAAAAGTTGAATAATACCTGGCTTAAAATTAAAATGAGATGCATCAGGAGGAGAAACAATACATGATGGTGCACTTGTTCTTGTTGGATTCATATGATCTCTAAGTGTTCTAACACGATTATTCTCATTATTCTCATTATGAATTGATTGGTTATCTTCTTCGGCCATGTTTTCTAAAGAAAATGATGATTTTCTAAAGAAAATGATGATTTTCTAGAAAGTCTACCACTTAATGTACGTGTCCAAACTCTCATGCAAATACAAAAGAAAAGAAAAGAAAAAAAGAAAAAGAAAAAGAAACAACAATTAGAAAAACAAATAAAAGTGAAAATAAAATAAAATAAAATATTTAATTTATACAATAACTTACCTCCCCGGCAACGACGCCAAAAACTTGACACGATCAAAGAGTTGATGTCTTATCCCAAGTGCAGGAGTGTCAAAGTAAAATAACCCGGCAAGACCGGGGTCGAACCACAGGGAGGTGAATTATATAAATTACAAATAAAGAAAAAGATTTAAAGAGAATAATAACAGAAAAGGAGTTGAAGAAAGTTTTGGGATGTGATATTGATGTAAGGATTAAACAATAACAAAACATATGTCAAGGTTATAGGATTCGCTAATGGTATTTCAAATAAATATAATATAAACTCTTTTTATTACTCAACTAGAAACCACACACAAAGGAGGTTCTAATCGGATGATTTCTCGTTATTAGCTCATTATAAATTACTAACATGATCATATTAATTATCTTATATAAGTAATACCATACTTATAAATATCATCAAGCATTCATGTTGCTAGTTTATGTTAACAACAAATCAAGTTTCTATCATAATAACGATTTCGGCCGAAAACTATGAAAGATCAAGCATTTGATGTACCAAATATTATACAACACAAATCTAAATTAAACATTTAATAAGCAAGGTATTAAGAATTAGTAAGATAAAAAGATAAAACATGTTAATAACAATCTTTCTTGGATATAAACATTTAAAGCTCATGTTGAGTTTATATTATACCTATTCTAACACCATTAGAGAAACCTTTTCACCTTGACATAATTAACTTAGCTAAACATTAAGAAGGAGAAAAACACAAATAAACAATATAAGAACATAAACATAATATAAGCTAACTAAGTATAGGAAAGGAAATGAAAGAGCATAAACAAGAGATCACTATAGCATAAAAGAAAACTTGAACATTACAAAGATGTAGAGAGAAAGCAAGAAGATAACTTTGATCTGAAAATTAATATGACTAAATACATGGACAATGCCTCCTTTTATAGGCTAAGTTTCAGAACTATTGATTGATTGAAGAATTGGTGGGCATCCATTGATTTGGTGGCTGGTTTTTGACATTAATGGCTGCTGGTTTTTTGATATTGTGGGTTGATTTTTGATATTGTTGGCTGGCCAAAACGTCATTGCTCACATCAGAATTATAGCCAACTGAATTGTGGAAGCTGTGGGCAATTGTCTCAGCTTTCCATAAAAAAAAACCAGAGCTCATTTGGACTTCTAGAACTCAAGATATGAGCCAAAAACCGAATAGTGCTTGAGCTGCAGGACAGCTTCCGACGTCTTCGTTGTTGCTAAGATTTGGGCTTGAAAACGGCAGAACTGAGTCTTTGACTTCATATGAAAGTTGTAGGTCTATGTCTTACCTTTCCATTGATATAAAATGGACCTAAATCTGATATCTACAGCTCCAGATATGATCAAATTACTGAACGGTGTTCGAGTTTGGAATGCACCAGCAACACTTTGCTAAGTTTGGCCTTCTTTTTATCCTTTCAATTTCAATCCTTAAACTCATCAATCAATCCTTTTATTTATGTGATAGACCTGCATTTAGGATGAACATTTACCATGAATTAAAGGTATATTATATTTTTAGACTTGCTAATATAAAACATGCTTTTGTTAGGGAATTTAATGATACTTTAGGTGCAATATGATGACATAAATCCTTAATGAGAATGCACTTTTAAGTACTAATCAACTGTCCTTGTGGATCCTATACCTTATCGACAGATGGTTGGTGCCTTACAATATCTCACCATGAATCGTCCTAATATCTCATATGTTGTTCAACATGTCTCTGAATTTATGGGATCACCTAGTGATGTTCATTTTGAAGCTGTAAAACAGATTTTACATTATCTAAAAGGCACCCTTGGAGTTAGCCTTCCTATTTGCAAGTATCCTAACTATTCCTTCTTAGTAGCCTATTCTGATGCAAACTAGGCTGGATGTCCTAACACTCACAGGTCCACAATCGGGTATTGTATATTCTTGGGACCCAACCTCATTTCTTGGAGTGCTAAGAAGTAGCCTGCTTTTTCTCATTCTAGTGTTGAAGTAGAATATCACGCCTTTGCCTATGCTTGTATCGATACTCTATGGATTCAAGGTCTCTTAACTGAACTTCATTGTTTGCTTACTTGTTTGGTTTTACTTAACTATGACAACTTATCTACCATATACTTAGCCGCTAATCCTATCATCCATGCTTGTACAAAACACATTGTTATTAATTATCATTTTGTTCGTGAAGGGGTCACCTCTAGTAGTCACAAAGTTCAGTTCATCTTTTCTCAACTTCAACTTGCAGATGTCTTCACAAAAGGGTTACTAGTTGATCATTTTGAACGTCTTGTTTCCAAACTCGTCACTTATCCCGTGTCCAGTTTGCAGGGGAATGTTAGGCAATTATCCTAATTATGATTAGTAATAGATGGTGTTGTAACCTAATTTTAACCCATTAAAATGAAAAATTAAAAGATCAAAGATTTATTTCAATGAAAAGTGTGATTTACCAACTTGCATGAAAACTAGGGACTATAGTGTACTTTTTTATTCTATCATTATCTTCAAGATAATCACTATCTTGAAGATAATATTTGTCTTCAAGATAATAATAGTTATCCGTTTTCAAATTTGATTCTTAATCAAATTGAAACTTTGAAAAAGAGAATGAGTTTGATTGAAACTTTGCTTCTCACAAGTGAAAGGACTTTGACACTATAAATACAGATCTCAGTATATATAAAAAAAGGAGGAGGGATAATTAGAGAGAAAACCTAAAAGAAGAGACTCCAAGAGGAGGCTATTGCTAGAAACCCTAAAAGAAAGAAACATAAAAAAGAAAAGGGAGCTGCGAACCTTATACTAGTCGTCGCCCCCCTCAACCCCTCTATTTTTTAGCCTACTCTCCCTCGACTTTCCCTTTAGCAGCTGCATGTCTAGGTAAGTTTCCTTCCTTCCTTGTTAAATAATTAACTGATTACTGTTGCGTGCATGCATGAACCTTTCACGTATGGCTAGGCTAGGCTAGGTCCAACCCAGAAAGAAAAAAGAGTTTAGGCTTTAGGCCTAATCGACCCAAACTATATTTGCTAAGGGTATGTTTGGGAAAACACACCCTTATGCCTTGACCATAATTTTTATACCCATTTTAGTTGGATATTTAGCCAAATGAGCCCTTTTTCGATATCAGAAAATTTCAAAAATATTTGGGAATCTTTATTTATTTTTTTATGGTCCCCTCACACTTTGTTTTATTTAAATTTTTCTTGCGTTTGTATTTTTTGTAAATATGCTCAATCTGTGAACTATTACTGTTAAACGCAGATATATCATGCAATTTTTTTTACTTCCATCTAAAAATGGCAAATAATAATAAAGGATAAACAAGAAAAAAAGACATAAAAATTTCTTCTTTAAATTCTTTTTTTATGAAATATTCACTAACGCTAGAGTCAGGATTATCGTATTTTTTGGATTTGTGTGATATTTACCAATGTTAGAGCTGGAAATATTCGTAGGAATTGTTCATTGATGCTAGAGTCAGGAACATGAAAGGAAGAATAAAAAAGAAAAAAAGGAGAATAAATTCTTAGCAATTTTAGACAAAACCACCAATGCAACCTGCCTTAGGTAGGACATTTAAGGGGTGATAGCATTTTTCCTTTTACATAACCAGTCCCGTACCATAGAATCTCTATTGACCAGTTAGGGTTCCTAGTGACCATAATACTAGGTGGCGACTCCTTGAATAAGACCTTTTCCCTTAAAAAAGAACAAGATGCTAGATATATGTTCTTTTTCCAATCAAGATTATATTTTTAATCAGTTGTCGCGATGTCTAGGTGTGACAGAATGACGATTCCACTAGGGACTTCTAGGACTAAGCTTTGCTTCTATTTTTTTTTATTGCTAAAAATATTTCTTGGATTGTGTTTTTATTGTTGTGTTGTTTTTGTTTATCAAGTTTTATTTTTGCTTTTATTTTATTATTTTAGCATGCATAGTTATTCATTATTTATCATACATATATATTGCTTAGGGATCTAAGGCCTTCATGTATCACTCATCTCATTTTTAAAGTACATGTGGTATCAACTTTAAGATAAGTGGAGGAGTAACGACACCCTAATGACTTTAGCCTGGGTAAGCTCGCGAAACTATCCAACTCTCATATGATTGTTTGCTCGACAGTGATCGATATGCTAAACTGATATTACTTAGGGCCTCTATCTTCATGCCATTTGTAACCTCATATCAACCTTTTAAAGATGATTACTGAGCATGCAAAAGACCTTTGAGACTAGGTAGAAAAATTACCTTGATGTATTTAATGACTAGAACCTATCATTTAGGTTGATTCCTGTGTAATTTCATTAAGATAAGCTTAAACGTGTAAACATCTTTACTACATGGGCTTTTGGGTGACATAATGACTGTTAATCCTAAGATAACAGCTATTGAGTATGGACTCGATTTTGAATCCTAGCAAATGACCGAGAGAAATTGCCCTAGACTGAATGTCAGTGAGATACCACTACTAAAAGACATTAGATTCATAATGAAAGACACCAAGAATGTGGTTGAAAGCTCAAATGACAAAAGGCTAAACAGATCTCCTCTCGGCATTGCAATGAATATCGAATTCGAATCTGACCACACATCTAAAGAATAACGATTGTTATGTCACCCCATAAAGGTGAATCCATACCTAATATGTTGCATTCATCTTCATGCATGTTCAAACATACATTCATGAATTGTCATGATGCCGCATTTAGAGTGAAATACGGGTCCCCTGTTAAAAAGCACCCTTAACATGCAATTATGAAAAGAAAAAAAAAAGGGAAATGAAGAAAAAGCCTAGTTGGAAGCCCAACACCAAAAAAAGATGAAAAGTCTTAAAGAAGAAGTCACAAGGCTTACTAGCCTACTCAAAAAGGCTTTGAGATCTAAACCTGAAGAAATAAAATTTATAGCTCGACTTGAACCTATGCTCGTAAATCCATATAATCTAAGGGCAAATGAGATGTCTTAATAGGCTATGTATTCCTAATTTGCTCAACCAACATATCCCATGAGAATGTCATTTACCATTGACCTTATAATATAGGAATCATAAGAGAACAAGATGGTAAAAGAAGATGGCCTAAACAAATGGGCTATCCTAGAACAAAAGCTAAGGGCATTTAAGGGAACCAACTTACATGACCTTATAAAAGCTGCCGAGATGTGTTTGGTACTTAACGTAGTCATTCCGAAGAAGTTTAGAGTGCCAAATTTCATCAAATACATAGGAACTCAATGCCCTATAACTCATCTCAAAGCATACTGCAACAAAATGGTTGAAGTAGTTTATGACGAGAAACTATTGATTCACTTCTTTCAAGACAGTTTGAGAGATGTTACCCTTACTTGGTATATGAGGTTGGATAATACCAATGTAAAAAGTAGAAGAACTTAGTTGATGCCTTCATTAGGCAATATAAGTTCAATATGGATGTGGCCTTTAATAGGTCAAGTTTGCAAGTTATGGTAAAGAACAACAAAGAGTCCATAAAAGAATACTCTCAAAAGTGGCATGAGACAGCCATACGAGTTGATCCTCCTTTGTTGGAAAAGGAGATCATCAATTTATTTGTTAACACTTTCAAGGCCCCGTACTTTGAATACCTGGTTGGAAGCTCTGCACAATATTTTTCTAATCTGGTTAATATAGCTGAGAGGATCAAACAAGCTATCCATTTAAGAAGGATTGCTGACTTGACTGAGAAGAAACATTTTACCAGACAAAAGAAAAAAAACTAAGGTTCTCAATGTCAAAGTTGGTAACAAAAAATGAGAGAAAGAGCTACCAATTAAAATAAAGACATCTTGAGATTACTCATCCTAAAGATGAAGCTACAATGTCATTAGGCCAAAACTGGTCTATATATGACCTTTACTGACTATTAGAAAGGTACCTTTGTCAAGGAATTCATAAGAGAGGGATGGTTGGAAAATTCTAGAAATTCCAATCAATGATTACTAAGAGTTTAACCTTTTTATGTGTCATTTTGCTACTGTAAGGTCTTTGTTGCCTTTTTAGGATTTCAATGAAATAATGAGTTTGTCCTTCAATTGTGTTCTTCCTTTGATTTACAACCAGAATATCTTAATGGGATTCCCTCTAAATGCTCACAAATACACTTTTGAAGCCTGATCTAATAAACTCAATTCATCTCTTTTACCAAAATCAGTTTTCATATTGGAATTTTAAAAATTAAACTTGCATTTTGATTTTAAAAATAATTTGATGTTTATTTAAAATGATATTTTTTACATTCTACTTGTAAAATGACACATGAATCAAGCAACTCCTTCATTAAGATGACTAAACTTCAAACCAAAATGCACGAATAGAAAATGAACTATCATCCTCACATCATAACTCTTGAGCCATGTTTGTTTTAAATGTATGAATAATGGTATGTAGTGAACTCTTTGCTCATAGACTCATGAAATGTATCTCTTTGCGAAGACCAAACCATTATATTAGACGAGACTAAAGTTTATTGATCTTAACTGTTTGCGTTTGAAATGAGAAAAGACCATCGTTGTTATTCCTTCCACATTCTAAAAAACTATATCCTTTGCGGCCTCTCTTTGAGCCTGAATAATTTTTCTTTCATGAAAAATCCTAACTAGAATCACACCCCACACTAGGGGCAAGAGAGAATTTGAATGAAAAAAAAGCCATGACAAAGCTAGAAAGGCAAAAGAGCCTAAGAAACTCAAATGCTAGGGGGTATGCCCAAATCACAAGAAAGAGTGATAACCAAGATAAAGTGAGTATGCCCTAGCATAGCAATGAAAAAGCAAATCAAAGAAGAACGGTAAAAGAAAAAATGAATGACACAAAGAGTAGAACTACTGATAGTGATCCTTAATCTTTGAAACCTTGACACATTATTTGAGCCCTATAAATCATTTCCTTTTATACCCAAAAACCATAGCCTACGTTACGTGCCTGTAGAAGTCCTTTCTGATCAAGCAAGCAAGCAATTTGGAATAATAAACAATGCTCTTAAAATGCAAAGAGTACTTTTTCATAAGAGTCATGACATCGAGAACGAACTACTCATTATTATTCATGCTGATAAAATGATTGTTAAAAAAGAGACAAGTTTTTCTCAAACAAAACCTCGAGCTTTTTCTCAAGCTCGTCGCTTTGGAAACCCATAAAAAACAAAAGATCACCTCATCATGTACTTTCACCAAAGACAATATCGCCAAACAGAAAGAGCAAAACAATCTCTTTTCCAAGAAAAAAACTAAGGAGTTGCAAGAATTCAAAAGCAAATGCTTTTAAACTCATATCAAACAATTTTTGTTTTCAAAATGTAAGATCAAGATTTTAAGATTCATTTTAAAAAAATATTCCTTCACTAGATTGAAAAGGAGAGGAATGAGAGAATGGTCACTTAAAACCATTATTTGTCTAATTTGTTGACAAAACACACTTAAGAGGCAATAACCAATACAAAGGAGCAATATTGTGTTTAGAAGGAAAATCTATCCCTTCTAATAAAAAAACAAAAGGGGGAACATCTCCTGCAATAAGACAAGGGGGTACTGCGATTTATAAAAGGCAGCTTAATCATTTCAGCAAGTGACACCAAATGTTTTTAGCAGTGAGACAGGAAGTAATGAATGATCCTTTTAAATTACTTGACAAGACAAAAAATCTCTAGCAAACAAGTGGGTCATGATGGGCACCATAAGGACTAAGCTGCGTAAATGAATCTGGGTGGGCCAACTCAAGTAGGTTGAAGCTAAACGATGAAGATGATCCAAATCAGAGATAACAAGTCGTCATCAATCCAGCAAATAAGAAGATTAAGAAGAAATGGGGGCCTATATTTCAAATAAGGTAAAGATACTTGCAAATCATCTAAATTTTGAGACATTAGACAACGAGTTTTGCAAACTTTGCAAGAGAAATATTTGACGAGATCCATCAAATGGAAGGCCACCTTGAAATGGCTAAGTTTGAAGTTGCTTTTGAAAAATTTTCACATTTGAGAGCAAATGTGAATTGTTGCTTCCTTTTAAGCGCGCCTTTAGCGCTTCGCTTCCTTTCGAGCGTGCCCATGAGCCTTCGTTTCTTTTGGATCGCGCCTTTGACCATTTAAAGGTAGTGCGTTTCCTAACCTTAATTCCTTTCGAGCGCGCCTTTAAGCCCACACTTTCTTTTGAGTTTGTCCTTAAACCCTCACTTTTTTTTAATTGCGCCTTCAAGCCCTCAACCATTTAAAGGTAACGAATTTCCTCACACTAGCTCCTTTCGAGCGAGCCTTTGAGCCCTCGACCATCCTTTTGAGAGCGCCTTCAAGCCCTCATTTTCCTTTTTTTTTTCTTAGATAGGTCACCCATTACAATAAGACCCTTTTTTGGGCAGGTCACCCATTACAGTGAGACCATTTTCTTTGTTTTTCCTGGGTAGGTCACCGATTACAATAAGACCACTTCTTAAAATAAAAAAAAAACCTATCTCTCTGTATTTTCATCATCAGGCAGGTCACCAGGAATAATTAAACCACTCGCGAAACACTTTTCGTGTTTTACTCTTCATCGAACAGGTCACCTGGAAAAATGAGACCACTCACGAAATCCTTCGCGTTGCTTCTTCCTATCGGGCTAGTCACCTAGAACAATTAAACCACTCGCGAAACCCTTTTCACGTTTTATTCTTCATCGGGCAGGTCACCTAGAAAAATGAGACCACTTGCGAAATCCTTTGGGTTGCTTCTTCCTATTAGGCTGGTCTTCTGAAACAATTAGACCACTCGTGAAACCCTTTTCGCATTTTATTCTTCATCGAGGAGGTCACTTGCAAAAATGAGACCACTCGTAAAATCCTTCGTATTGCTTTGTCCTATCAAGATAGTCGCCTAGAACAATTAGACCACTCACAAAACCCTTTTTGTGTTTTATTCTTCATCGGGCAAGTCACCTAGAAAAATGAGACCACTCGGGAAATCCTTAGTGTTGCTTCTTTATATTGGCCTGGTTGCCTGGAACAATTAGACCACTCACAAAACCCTTTTCATGTTTTGTTCTTCATCGGGCAAGTCACCTAGAAAAATGAGACCACTTACGAAATCCTTCGTGTTGCTTCTTCTTATCAGGTGGTCATCTAGAACAATTAGACCACTCGTGAAACCCTTTTTGCATTTTATTCTTCATTGAGGAGGTCACTTGCAAAAATAAGACCACTCGCAAAATCATTCGC
>NW_011504656.1:0-5408 GCF_000495115.2 Populus euphratica | reverse complement strand
CGATACTTTGTGCTGGAAGGATAAAGTAATTAGTGGTTGATGTCTATAAAGAATCCTTTTTTATACATTTAAAGTTTTTCAAATAATTAAATAAGTATCATTTTAAAAAGAAAAAAATATAATAATATTAAGAGAAATAAATTCTATATATATATATATAAAAAAATACTATAGATGATAAACCTTAAGCTTTAATGATGTCTGAGGTATTTTAACTCATGAGTCTTGTCCTTTTATGATTAGAGTATAATTTTACTTTAATAATTTTAATTAAAGATAAATATCCCTTACACAAATATTAATAAGAAAAAATATTAAAACTATGGGTTTTGGGCTTTCAAGGTTTTTAGATTCATTAAATTTGAGTTTATCGTAAAAGTTCTACTTTAAGAAGAAGTTTGTACATATCAGAAGATTTTATAATATAAAAAAATCATAATTCTTATGTAATTATTATATTGGATTTAAATTTGACTAGAACGTTCTAAAAACCATATTCCTTGCAAAATTAAGATTAAAGCTTCATTCGATATTGAAAATATATCTAAATTCACCCTAAAAGTTTGAAACAGAAAAGACAAAACTAACTCCCCTAAATATCTCTTTCTACAACCGAGTAGCTTGTTCGAGAAGCTGTAATAAGGTGATAAATTCTAAGATCAACAAGCAATATAAATGTTGTATAGGGAAAATAAAACTACATGGATGATAGACATGCACTCACTCAACCATAACTGAATGACATGTGGAAAGATAGGTCTTGTGCAATAGCATTTTGAAGCATGGAATTGGTCTTCAATCAAATTAGTCCAAGATCTTTTTTAATTCAATTTCAAATCTATTGCAAATTTTATAATCCTATAAATAGTTTAAATTTGACAATGTAGGACCTGTTCTACATTAAAAAAATGTTTTAGAACAATTTCATTTCATCCTACGATGCCCAGATTATCTTGATTTGCCTAAAAAACTTTTATTTTATTTAATTGATTTTAATTTTATCATGATTTAGTCCTTTTAATTCAATAAAACTTATTCCATTATACCATTTAATTGTTTAGTTAATAACCTAAATTACTCAATCATTTTTAATTACATCCCTCTAATTTTAAGTATATTACAATTTTATATTAGAGCCTTTCAATCTCTCATTCACGATGATAAACTAAACCTCAATGTCCTAGCTAATATAAATAGTGGCCAACAATTACAGTTATAAAATGAATAACAACACTATCAATAATCTTAATAAAAAAAAGGTTTTGAAAGAATTAGTTCAGTAGTTGCAAAGCATGTCTAACAAGGTGGATCAATTAACTAGGGTGCAAGGCAAGAGATTGATTACATGACCTTGAATACCCCAATAACTTCTATTAATAGGCACAATATACATAAAGTTAAACCATTTGGAGACCAATAATATATTCAACTTAAAACAATTAAGCTAGATTTCCCTCATTTTAATGAGGATGATCTAGTTGGTCGGGTTTACAAGGCCACCTAATTATTTAATTATTATAACATATCTTTCCAATACCAGTAATTTACAATAAGCTTCCACATAGAAGGGAAGGCAAATGTCTGGTTTAAGGAGTTGGAGAAAACAAAAGTTCTCACTAATTAGAAAGCATTTATAATGACTCTTTAAATTTAGAGTTTTGGCCTATTATAACCTTATAGAGGCACTTATCAATTTAAAATAAACTTCTTTGATTAAGGCTTATGAATTCAAATTTTAGTTACTTTGAAACAAGGTTAAAGGTCTCTTAGACTGACATAGATCAAGTAGTTTATTAGGAGAGCTTAAAGAAGAGATCAAGTTTGGTGTTAGGATGTTAATCCTTATAAACTTAATGACTAATTGTTGAGTGGGTGACCACATTTTGATTTGGTGACAATCCTTATCTTCTTGCCTGAATAAAACATCAGTGCTAACATCAGAATTTGAATAGATAGTCTCTATGAAAGTTCTAGAAAATTATCTCAGATTTTCAACAAAAAGAGAATCGATGTATTTGGACTTTTAGATCTCGAGATATGGGCTAAACAATATCTGGGCTGCAGGACAGACTCTGACTTCTTCGTTGTTGCTACAATTGAACTTGAAAACGATCTTTTTGAATCTTGAACTATTTATGAAAGTTTTAGGCTTATATCTTAGCTTTCTATATATATAAACTAGACCTAAATCCAAGTTCTACAGCTCCAGTTATAATCCAATAACTGAATGATGTTTGAGTTTGGACTGAACCACAATCTCTTTTCTAAACTTAGCCCTTTCTTTGTCTTTTCAATTTCAAAAGTTAAATTCATCAATCGATCCTTTCATTTATATGATAAGCCTGTATTTAAGATGAATATTTACTATAAATTAAAGGTATCTTATAGTATTAGACATGTTATTATAAAACATGCTTTAATTAATACTTTAAGTGTAAAATAATAATATAAAACCTTGATAAAAATATTTTTTTAAGTACTAATCATAGCTACCTAAGTCTAACCAATACTCAATAATCATAGTTATTATTGATAGATTGACTAAATATGCTTTCTTTTTACCCCCATCCCACTTATACACTGTTATTAAAGTCGCCAAGTTGTTTTCTCAAAACATTATGAAGCTATACAAACTAGCAAAAACTATAATTAGTGACCATGACCTTACTTTCACCATAAAGTTTTGTAGTGAATTGTTTAAGGTCCTAGATACATAACTTCACTTACCATCACCTTACAATTTACTGACCAATGATTAAATTGATAATACTAACAAAATCCTTAAATGATACCAAAGTGTTTTACTAGTAGTAATCCAAGAGAATGGTCAAACTAGTTGACTATGGTGAAATGATGGAAGAACAACTATCACATAACAATAAACACCACCCCTTTTGAATCTATTTATGGCTACCCCTCGCTTAGTCTCATCAATTATATCCGATAAACAACACAAAATAAAATAGTGAATTCACATCTCAAGCAAAGATCAAAAGTCTCACAAACTATTGAATTCAACCTAAAAAGCACATGATTGATATAAGGATTAATAATAATAATAATAATAATAATAAAAAGACAAGATTTAGAGTTATATTAGAGGGGGTGGGTTTACCTTAAACTCTAGTCGCACCACTAGATAATTATACAACAAAGAAAAAAAATTAAAAGGTAGAATTCAAGTACTATAAGCATTTCAAAATAAAAACTACGACAAGAAAAATTGCTTATCGCTTGGAGCTACCAAAAAGAATAAAAGTTCATCCTATTTTTCATTTCTCCATAGTAAAAAGATAGATCAACCTACATAAACAACTAGAACCAAAGTTGCCACCATTTAATTTGAAAGGTAAACCCCAACCAAATCTAGTAAAAATACTAGATCGCAAAGGAGTGTCAAACCATATGTATGACTAAGAAGAAAGTTTTAGTCATGTGAGAAGGACAAAACCATGAGGATGTTATTTTGTTGCAAGAGTTTTGGGTAAAAAAACCCTCATCTTCACTTCAAAAGCAATGATTTCTAAATAAAA
Organism: Populus euphratica; assembly: GCF_000495115.2. NCBI lineage: Eukaryota > Viridiplantae > Streptophyta > Magnoliopsida > Malpighiales > Salicaceae > Populus > Populus euphratica. The sequence goes on along the minus strand of NW_011504656.1, from coordinate 1,875 downwards.
GAGGGATTATAATAGGTTTGAGGAAGGATTTAGATGGAGAAGACAAAATAAGGTCTTCTAGACACTCTTTCTCTACAATTAAGCAACTTGTTTAGAAAATTGCAAGAAGGTGATTAGTCCAAAAGCCTACAAACAATTAAGATATTGCATAGGAAAAGGAATCTACATGAATGGTAGGCAAGCATTAAACCACAACTAAATGACATGTGGAAGGACATATCTTATACGATAGAGTTTTGAAGCGTGAAATTGGTCTTCGATCAAATTGGTTTAAGATCCTTTTGAATTTAATCTTAAATTTATTTTTAAAATTTTGAATTTATAGCAATATTTTAAATTGAAAATTTTAGTCTTTTTCTACATGGAGAAATGTTTAAGAGTAACTTAGTTTTATCACAGGAGGCTCGGGTTACCTTGATTATGCCTAGAAAACTTTTATTTTGTTAAATTGAGTCCAATTTTATTGTAATTCAATCATTTCTATTCAATAATAACTATTTGATTATATCCTTTAATTTTTTAGTTAAGAACCTGAATTACCTAATCCTTTATAATTATGTCACTCTGATTTCGAGTTGGTTTCAAAGTTATTGCTAGGGATTTTCTTTAATTTTTTTTTTGGATTCTTTTTATTATAACTTTTAACTTAATTATAATTTTATTAATTAGGATTTTTTTTTATACACACACATACTTGTAAGATATTTTTACTATAAAATTAATGAGATAAAAACTTTTCAAAAACTACCAAAATTTTCTTTACCATTAAAGGTTATAACTTTAAAGCTTGGAACCCTAGTTTCTTTCTTTATAATTTAGGGCTATAAATTTGTATATATCAAAGAACCTTGTCTATTTTAGATGTTGCATTGATTAGTATTGAATCAAGTTAGACTATTCGATAAATGAAGATATTGGCAATAATTTTTCATTTTATGATACAAGAAAGAAGGTCATCTAAAGTATTATGAGGTCTCAGATAACAACAAAAAAAACCTAACAGGAGATACTAGATTGAATGGGGCACTCATTAGCAAAAATCATAAGATACTTAACCATCTAATACTTAAAAAAAAAAATGCAAGTATAAATTGTGATGAGCTGGTGCTCAGAGTCTTACCTTATATAAAACCAAACATGCAAACCTATATACATATTTATATGATCAATTGTCTTTATGACTTGTGAAGCAATTAAGACTTAATTCACAATCATTTTGTTTTTACACTTGTTTTTATTATTATTATTATAATTATAAAATTCCTTTTTTTATAGAAACTTTTTTTTAAAAAAACTTTATTAGATGGTTGTTAGAGTTAGAAACTTATTTTTATTGAAACATAATTTTTTTATTATTGGAAAGTAGAATTTATCATACAAAAATTTACTTATGATGCTAAAGATTGGTGATAAGATTTTTTAGTTAATAGAGCTTGTATAATTTACTTATGATGCAAAAAAAAAATATAGTTTCATCATGAAAAACTTTAAAAATTTATTAATTTTAAAGTTATTTAAGATGAAAATAATTATGAAAATATTTTTTATTATGCAGTTATTATTATTTTAACTATGAAAGCAAAACATAAAAGAAGTTTCTCAAGAAATTTCTCTTTAAAATAATCAATTTCAACATCATAATAAACTTTATTAGATGGTTGTTAGAATTGAAAACTTATTTTTATTGGAACAAGATTTTTTATTATTGAAAAGTAAAATTTATCATACATAAACTTACTTATGATGCTAAAGATTGGTGACAAGATTTTCTAGATAATAGAGTTTGTGCAGAAAAAAATATTTTTTTATCATAATAAAATTTATTAATTTATTAATTTTAAAGTTATTTAAAATAAAAATAATTATGAAAATATT
>NW_011504655.1:0-5412 GCF_000495115.2 Populus euphratica | reverse complement strand
CCTACCTAAGGTTCGACCTCGGTCTTACTGGGTTATTTATTACTTCAACACTCCTGCACTTAGAAGAAGACACCAATCTTTTTGTCATGTTAGGTTTTTGACATTGTTGTTAGGGAGGTAAATTCTTGTACAAATTATAGTATTTAATTTATTTTCTCTTCTCAATTTTCTTGTATCTAACTTTGTTTTTTTTTATTTTCTTTTTCCTTTTATTCTATTTCTACATATGGATAAGAGTGTGATCATGTACATTAAGTGGTAGACTTTATAGGGTACCCTCATCATTTTAAAAAAAAATAGCCGAAGAAGATAACCAGTCACTTCATAATGAAAATAATGAGAATAACCGTGTCAAAACACTTAGAGACCTCATGAATCCCACAAGAACAAGTGCATCCTGATGCATAGTTCTCCCTCCAACTTAGATTTAGAAAATCTATATTTGCATTTAAGAGAATTTAAGGAGGGTATGTCACACCTATAATAACTCAAATTGTTGCATGAACACCATCAAATTAAAGCTTTTACTTTTTTTTATTAAAAGATAAAGATAAAACATGGCTACAAAAAAGTTGAGACCAGGATCCATTCGTGCTTAGGATGAAATGCAACAACAGTTTTTAAAGAAGTTTTTCCTTTCTCACAAAACAAAAACTTTCAAAAGATAAACCACCACTTTCACTTAAAAACTAGGAGAAACATTTTACCAATGTTGGGATAGATATCGAGACTTGCTAAATACTTGTCCTCATAATGGTTTTGAAATATAGAGATTGGTTTCATATTTTCATGAAGGGTTAACACCTAAAGTTAGACAAATGGTGGAATTGATGTACAATACAACTTTTAAAGATAAGAATCCTGATGAATCAATGGAGTACTTAGACTTGTTAGCTGAAAATGCTCAAAATTAGGACATCGCAGATTGATGAGAGGCACCGAGTAAAACTCAACCTCATACATCTAGTGGAGGTATGTACAACCTTAGGGAAGATCATGACCTTCAAGCCAAGTCTGCATGTTTAGCTAGAAAAGTCGAGGCACTAGAATTGAAAAAGAGTGGTCAATTAAAATCTGTTGAAAACATTGTGTGTCAAATCTGTGAAACAAATGAACACTCAACCAACGATTGTCCAACCTTGCCTTCTTTTAAGGAATGTCTCCATGAACAAGCCCATGCTTTAAACAGTTTCCAAAGGGCCAACCACAACCCATACTCCCAAACATACAACCCTGGTTGGAGAAATCACCCAAATTTCAATTGGAAGAGTGAGAACAACAATGCACAAACTTCACAACCACCGTTTCAAGCACACCATAATTTCCAAAATTCTCATGGATATGCACCTCCTTATGCTCCACCTCCTAGAAGAAATCTTGAGGAAACATTGCATGCATTCATTGAAAAGCAAGAGACAATCAATACTCAACTTGCTCAAAACATGACAGATTTTAAAGATACTCTTGCTAAATTAACATCTGCTCTCAGTTTCCAAGAGAAAGGTAAGTTTCCATCTCAAACACAACAAAATCCCAAAGGGCAATACAATGCAAATGCAAGTAGTTCCGGAAGCCAACACATGGATCAAGTCAAATCAGTCACTACTCTACGCAGTGGTAAGGTTATTGAAAAACCCTCTCTTGAACCTTATGAGAAAGATGATGAGTCAATCTCTGAGGGTAAGGAAGGGGTTGAATCTGAAAATTGCAAAGAAACGACTGATTCACCACCAGCACTTCCATTTCCTCAAGCCATGACCAAACAAAGGAAAGTCAATCACAACTCTGAAATTTATGAAATTTTCAAACAGGTAAGGATCAATATACCTTTGCTGGATGCAATTAAACAGGTTCCTTCCTATGCTAAATTTTTGAAAGATCTATGCACTGTGAAGAGGAAACTGAATGTGAAAAAGAAAGCCTTTCTAGCCGAACAAGTAAGTGCTATTCTTCAGAACAATAATGCTTTGAAATATAAAGACCCTGGTTGTCCTACAATTTCTTGCTTTATTGGAGAGCATAAAATTGAAAGAGCCTTACTTGATCTTGGTGCTAGTGTGAATTTACTTCCATATTCAGTTTTTCAAAGTCTCAATCTAGGTGAGTTAAAACCAACTTCTATATCTCTTTTACTTGCCGATAGATCTGTAAAAGTGCCTAGAGGAATAATTGAAGATGTGTTAGTACAAGTCGATAAATTCATTTATCCTGTGGATTTTATTGTCTTGGACACAGAACCTGTTGAAGCATGTAATTCATTTCCTGTTATTTTAGGACGTCCATTTCTTGCAACTTCTAATGCATTGATTAATTGTAGGAATGGACTGATGAAGCTATCATTTGGAAACATGACATTGGAGATGAATATTTTCAACATTTGCAAGCAACCTGGAGATGATAATGATTTACAAGAAGTAGATCATATTGACGAATTAGTTTATGATCAACTTGAATCTACTTTAAGTAAAAATGAATTGGATGAAACTGAAGATTTGCAAATGATTTATTCTGAGGAAGAAATCACGGATGAAACAAGCACCAAAAATGTTGATGCAAATCTTTTGTCAACAGTGACAACAGATTCGACATCTGACATCACACCAATCGATGATTACTTTCCTAACAAATCCTTACTTTCTCTTAGTTCAATGCCTTGGTATGATAAAAATATCAATTTTCTTGCTTTAGGAGATTTGCCAGCTGATTGGAGTACCCAAGACAAAGAAAAGTTTTTGAACGAAGTGAAGAGCTTTTATTGTGATGACCCTAACTTATTCAAATATTGTCCTGATCAAATATTTCAAAGATTCATTCCCGACAATGAGGTAAGTAGTGTCATTAAACTTTGTCATTCTGAAGCATGTGGAAGTTATTTCTCGTCAAAAAAGACTGCTGCAAAAATCTTTCAAAATGGATTTTATTGGCCCACCATGTTCAAGGACACACATGCATTCTGCAAAACTTGTGAAAATTGTCAAAAGATTGATACTGGTCAAAAAGTTTTGTTTTATGATTCTCAACTCTATGCATTCCCTAAAGAGCTAAGATTAAGATGGACCAATCCTTATGGGGCCTGTGATATTGAGAATTCAATGAATGACAATGATTTTAAGGAAAATGGACATCGTTTGAAAGCTTACTTTGATAATTTTCCTAGTGAAAATGAATCAGCTGGTTTGAATGATCTTGTAGATGGTGTTAAACCGAACTTTTTCTTTTTTTTTACGAGCTTTTTTTTTTTTTTTTGGTAAGTTTACGTATATTTTAAAGGAAAACGATACAAAGATTATAAGGGGCATACCCCAGATTTACAATGAGAACAGAAACGTAAAACAACAGATGGCTACATGCTAGCCACCGAACTGAAAACTCAAGACCTAACTTGATTCGTTAGGGAAACCAATACAACCAGCTAAATATCAAATGAAGAATCTATGTTATTAACCCTCCATGCTCGTTGGATTCTTTTATTTTCATCTGTTGGTAGAACGTTCCTCATCAAATCAAGCTTATCACGGATGATACATTCAATTTGATGAAAGACCAAATTCTGAGTTCTAGATATTCCAGCAAAGGTCCTTGCATTCCTTTCTTGCCAGATATGATACACTGTAGCTGCAAAACTGAGTTTACGAGAAAAATTGACGAAACCTTTACCATGCCAAGTGACAGTGGCCCATCGAATAAGTTTCTTGCCAGATTTGATTGCCTTGATTAGCTTGGAATTCCTTGTTTAACTTGGACAAATAAGAAAACAAATTTCCTCCTTTGTTGCTGATTTAATTACTTTCCTTCTAAGTGAGGTAAGCATTATAATCTTTGTTTGATATTAGACCAAATAAGTAATAATAACCCAAAAACTAAGAAGAAAATACTAAAAATACTAAAAATCCGAAAATACCATCCTAAATAAGCTAGAATCAGATTTGTCACCCTTAACAAATCCTAAACAAAATTGGAAAAATCTGATTTGGAAAATTTGTGTTGCTGCCCCCTTTGATGTCCTTGATTAGCTTGGAATTCCTTGTTTAACTTGGACAAATAAGAAAACAAATTTCCTCCTTTGTTGCTGATTTAATTACTTTCCTTCCTAAGTGAGGAAAAGCATTAAATAGTCCTCCCCTCTTTAGGAATAAGATTTGGCCAACTTCCTTACTTAGTTAGGAGAATAAATTGCTGACTCTTTATCCTTGTAGTATTAGAAAAAGACAAGCCTAACAAGGCTGGTATTGGGCCGGGCACATCAACCCCTTGTTCCACATGATTTGGGCTCTTCTTGGACCTGACCTAAATGAATTAAAGGCTGTCCTTCATGCTCCTTAAATGTCCCAAGCCCCTCTAGGTCCATTTTGTTCCATATGTTGTGAACAAGCCCATTCAATGCTTCTTTAAGCTTCTTAGCCCTAGCTCCTGTGATTGGCCCAATTGGCACCTCCAATGGGTTGTTGGCATGATTACGCTTGGTGTTAGGCTGATCCGCATCACTAGTCTTTAGTAAAATTAGATGGGAAGTCTATCCCTAACCTATAGAGGGCGTTTAAGTTGTTTTATGACGTAAAACCAAGGAAAGATATGAGCCACAATCACAACTACCTGTACATACACATGCTTTTTTAAAAAAATAAATAAAAATAAATTAAATAAAGAAAGAAAGAAAGAGAGAGAGAGTATAAGACTTCAACTGGCCTATATATAAGTGGTGTGATTGTTTATTAAAGTTCTCATCTATAAAATCTTCTCTTCCTTCCCTTCATTTCTACTCAACCCATTCATTTAACAGATATAGAAGTTTGTAGAAATGGCAGGTTCCTCAAGTCATCACATAAGAAACATTTGTGTTTTCGATAGATCTAGTCCTAGAAAAGAAATAGAGTTTTTAGAATCAGTAAATCATCTTGGTCAGGTACTAGCTGAGAGAAAGATTCATATAGTGTATGGGGCAGGCAGCCTTAGGTTAATATGGGGACTGTCAATAGCTGCATTTTTAGAAGGAAATCAAGTTTTAGGGGTTGTCCCTAAATCTTTACTAAATAAGGACATCATTGGAGAGGAACTATAGGTCTCCACAATGTCTGATAAAATGATTGTAATGTTTAAACATGTTAATGCCTTCATTACCTTACTAAGTGGTCTAAGCACGTTGAAAAAGATCTTTCATATTTCTTTTAAGGCCCAACTGCATATTCACCGTAAACCCATATGTTTGTTAAATGTTAATGGTTTTTATGATAAATTGTTGTCTTTTCTTTATCATACTTTGGAACAGGAATTTCTAACATCTTCAGCATGAGAAATCATAATCTCTATTGTTATTGCTGAACAATTAATTGACCAACTATAACCTTTCACTCCTGTAAAGTCATATAAATTGGTCAACTAAAAAAAGCTGTAAAAAGTTTAGATTGGATTTGA
>NW_011504654.1:0-5412 GCF_000495115.2 Populus euphratica | reverse complement strand
ATTTTTTTCAAAAACATTTTAAAATATAAAAACAAACATCAATAATATTGATGATGTGTGTTTGACTTAAAAGTGTAATGTTTTTTTTTTTCAAAACTACAACTCTTTTAAATTATAAATAATATCTTTAAAAACTAAAAATACATATTTTTTATATAAATATAATAAAAAAAACAAAATCACCTCCAAACTAAACACCAAACAATGCAAGTTGGCAACCAAACTAGAAAATTATTTTTTATCAATCACGTCATCATCTATATATTAATAGAAAGCAAATGGATTTGAGTACCCAAATGAGTAGTAACACGCCTGCAATAAATGAAATTATATTTCCTTAATATTTTCTTAATGTGACCGGTCAAGAAAAATAACATCATGTATTTTATAATTTTCATACCCAAAACAAGCTTTGTCTTGATATGATTATTTATATCAAAATGATCATCAAACAAATTCTTGATCTCTTTTACCACGTACATAAATTTGTCTTCAAACCTAATAAATCACCAACATTTGTATTCTTCAAGGTCTTATAATAAATGCACGTTCATTTGTCTTAATCATAACTGTTATTAATCATGTAGGAATCTTTATCTTCACAATTTAGTAGCTTACTTTAAGCCGTATGGTTATTTAGGGATTGCATTTGAAAATATAGTAGTAATTATGGTTTAATTTCTTTTTTATTTAGAAATATATTAAAAAAATTATTTTTAATATCAATACATCAAAACAATTTAAAAACATTAAAAAAATTCAAACTTGACATGAGAAATCTTGTCCTATTTTGATTTCATTAAAAAATGGTTTATTTTTATAATTTTAAAAAAATAAAATAATTTTATTTTTATTTTTAAATATTTTTTATATTTTCATATGCTAATGTCAAAAATAAAATTTTTAAAATAATTTTTTTTTAATATCTCTCATTAGAATAAAAAAAAAGCTCAAAAAGAATTTTTTACAAAAAAACCAATAAAATAAAATAAAAAACCTTTAAATTCAACTTTGTGTGTGTGTGTGTGTTGATTACTCATTTCTATGCTTATATTTTTTAATTAGTATGTTTTCTAAATTTGTTTTAATAATCTCTATATTTAATTTCTATCCAATCTCATTATTAACTATGCATGGTAACTATATAGCATTATCAAATACACAATTCATGAGATGAATTTCAGATTTATTTATTTACACAAGCAAATGAATTGTCTTAGAAATATAGTAAAAATATTTTTTAAATAAAAACTCTTATAAAAATATCTATAATGTGACATTTGCATGTGCAATTAACATGCATATTTTATGGAAGTTAACTATTGAATTAATTTAATAAAATTAGATAATAAAATCTAATTGAATGAATTTAAAGAGAACATAAAAATTAATTGATTAAATTATGAATATAGCAGTCGAGATGAACAATTCACACAAACAATTTAGTAGTAACAAAGACGGCGGATCTTATTACAAGACAGAGAGAGCCCAATTAATAAATCACAGCCCAGCAAAATAAACCTACCGAGATCCGTCTACCATAACGAGCGCGCAATCTACAGAACCAGAACCCCTTCAAAACCCTCTCCCGCCCTCCCTCCCTCCCTCTCTCTTCTACTTCTAGGCATGCAGCACCTTCTCTTCTTCCTTTCTTGCCTTCATTTTTGCTTATGTATATTGTTTCGCGATTCAGTTTCTATTTACACAAGCTGTCCACTTGGAATACTTTCGTTACGACTGAATGGTTACTATCCTAGTTACTTTCCTGTATCGTCGTTAGTATGGATCTTTAAGAAATGGGTTATTCGATTTGTAGAGAAAATTAGACACCCTGATGCTAGTGTGAGCTTGTTAAGTTACCGCGTTTATGTGTTTCTTGTTTTCAAGTTGCATGAGGTAAAAAGGTGAGATTTGAAGTTTAGTTCGAGTGGGAAAAAGGGGTCAGTGAGATTGTAGTCTTCGTTTTTTTCTTAACTTTTCTTAATCAGAGATTATAATGGTTTTGTTTTTAATGTTGATTGATACAAAATGCGAAGAATTTTTAAGCACAAATTTAGTTGGTATTCACTGGGTTTTGTGGAGGTTTGGCTGATTCGGCGGTGTTTGGTTATTGATTTGGTTTATGATTTGGTATGGCAGGTTAACGTGGTGACATGGACGACAATTTATATGATGAGTTTGGGAACTACATTGGTCCGGAAATAGAGTCTGACCAAGAGAATGATGGAGAGGAAGAAGATGAAGAACTCCCAGACAAGCCTCATTAGGATGAGGAGGAATCTGATGGTGAGGACGCAGTTCATGCTTCCAATGGGTGGCTTGCTGCTTCTGATGATGTTGATATGGATAACCAAGTTGTTCTTGCTGAGGACAAGAAGTACTACCCAACTGCGGAGGAGGTTTATGATCCAGGTGTTGAAACGTTGGTTAATGATGAAGACGAGCAGCCTCTTGAGCAACCAATAATTAAGCCTGTTAGGAACATCAAGCTTGAGGTTGGGGTTAAGGACTCTTCAACTTATGTTTCCAGCCAGTTTCTTGTTGGTCTCATGTCAAATCCCTCTTTGGTTCGTAATGTTGCCCTTGTGGGCCATCTACAACATGGGAAGACAGTTTTTATGGACATGTTGGTTGAGCAAACGCATCATATGCCCACTTTTGATTTAAATAGTGAGAAGCATATAAGATACACAGATACAAGGATCGATGAGCAAGAAAGAAGGATATCTATCAAGGCAGTTCCAATGTCACTCGTTCTTGAGGATAGCAATTCAAAGTCGTACCTCTGTAACATCATGGACACCCCTGGTCATGTCAACTTCTCTGATGAAATGACTGCTGCATTCAGGCTTGCTGATGGTGCCGTGTTGATTGTGGATGCAGCTGAAGGAGTGATGGTAAGAATTATTTTCAGTTCAATATTGCTAAATTCATTACAAAAATAGTACGTTCATATCCTATTATGATTTTATCCACACATATGTGGATTACTTTGCGAAGCCCTTTTCCTTAGATAGTAAATTCATCAATCATGATGAGTTCAATACATAACATATTCTAGTCTTCTTCCCAATAAACATGAAGTCTGCAAATGGTTTTGTCCATGATTGGGCCAATTGCAGCAGCAAGGCTATAATATTCTATTGTTTGACTTGTGTCAACTTGTTCTCAAAACCATGCACCTATAGATCTTGTTTAAAATTTGAAGATGCTATTTCATGATATAACTGTTGTTTCTATGTGTGAACGAGCTTGGTCTAGCTGCTTGATATGACAAATTTTCTTTTTTTGCTTTGGTAAACACGGAGAGGGCCATACGCCGCGCAATTCAGGAACAGCTGCCTATTGTTGTTGTGATCAATAAGGTATTTCCCTATTACCTCTATTTTGTTTGGCACTTCCGATTTGATTTTTTCCAAAAATTTTGACTGGTTCATGAGGTGTTATTTGCACAAATTTTCTTTTGAAGGTTGACAGGCTCATAACAGAGCTCAAATTGCCCCCAAAGGATGCTTATCACAAGCTAAGGCATACCATAGAAGTCATTAACAACCATATATCTGCTGTCTCTTCAACTGCTGGAAATGTTCAAGTGATAGATCCAGCTGCTGGAAATGTTTGTTTTGCTGGTGCAACCGCAGGATGGTCCTTCACTTTGCATTCCTTTGCCAGATTGTATCTCAAACTCCATGGTATCCCATTTGATGCTGATAAGTTTGCATCTCGTCTCTGGGGGGATATGTACTATAATCCTGAGGACAGGACTTTCAAGAAGAAACCTCCTGCTAGTGGAGCAGAAAGATCGTTTGTCCAATTTGTGCTGGAACCTCTCTACAAAATATACAGCCAGGTGATTGGAGAACATAAAAAAAGCGTTGAGGCTACTCTTGCTGAGTTTGGTGTTACTCTTCCTAATTCAGCTTATAAATTAAATGTCAGGCCTTTGCTAAGACTGGCTTGCAGTCAAGTTTTCGGCTCAGCCTCAGGTTTCACTGACATGCTTGTTAAGCATATACCTTCGGCTAAGGCTGCTGCTGCCAGGAAGGTTGATCATACATATACTGGGCCCAAAGATTCAATGATTTACCAGGCCATGCTAGACTGCGATCCTGCTGGCCCCTTAATGGTTAATGTGACAAAATTGTATCCAAAGTCAGATTGCAGTTCATTTGATGCTTTTGGTAGGGTTTATAGTGGTAAAATTATGACAGGGCAGTCTGTAAAAGTTTTGGGAGAAGGCTATTCACCAGAGGACGAGGAGGACATGACAGTAAAAGAAGTGACAAAACTATGGGTATATCAAGCTCGGTATAGGTTACCCATAAGTATGGCACCTCCTGGTTCCTGGGTTCTCATTGAAGGTGTGGATGCTTCAATTATGAAAACTGCAACTCTCTGTAATGTGAATTATAATGAAGAAGACGTATACATATTTCGACCTCTTCAGTTCAATACTCTTCCAGTAGTGAAAACTGCTACCGAACCTCTAAATCCAAGTGAGTTGCCCAAAATGGTGGAGGGTCTTAGGAAGATCAGTAAAAGCTATCCTCTGGCCATAACTAAAGTTGAGGAGTCTGGGGAGCACACTATACTTGGTACCGGAGAGTTGTACTTAGATTCTATTATGAAGGACCTTAGGGAGCTATATTCTGAAGTGGAAGTCAAGGTATCTATTTCTCATACGCTTTTTTGATGTACTTTTGTTATTTATTCTCCTATTTCCTTTTATGGGATGCTCTTAGTTTCCATGCACATTTGTCCTGTTTAATGCTTCATGTCAAATGTAGGTAGCTGATCCCGTTGTCTCATTCTGTGAAACTGTGGTGGAGTCCTCATCAATGAAATGCTTTGCTGAAACACCCAACAAGAAGAATAAAATAACCATGGTAAAGAAGACCACTAGTTTTATTTGATCTAGTTGCTTTTGAGTATTCTATCTCAATGCTCTGGACTTTTAATTTTGTTCCTCTGGAATATTTCTTAATTTTATAGATTGCTGAGCCATTGGAGAAAGGGCTCGCAGAAGATATTGAAAATGGTGTTGTAAGCATTGACTGGAATCGGAAAGCTCTAGGTGACTTCTTCAAGACAAAATATGATTGGGATTTGCTTGCAGCACGATCCATATGGGCTTTTGGCCCTGATAAGCAGGTAATCTAATTGCTTAATGTATCCATGATTTGATTTTTTCAAATGATATGTGATCAAATCCTGCTCATGTTTTGATACCTCAATTCCTCATTTTTTCAATGATTGGATTACAAATGATATGTGATCAAATCCTGTTTTGATACGGATACCTCAATTCCTCATTTTTTCAATGATTGGATTTAATGAACTTAATTTAATCTTATGTGTTTTTGATATCTGCAGGGACCTAACATTTTGCTAGATGACACACTTCCAACTGAA
>NW_011504703.1:0-5258 GCF_000495115.2 Populus euphratica | reverse complement strand
TCAATCACTTCATAATGAGAATAATAAGAATAACCGTGCTAGAACACTTAGAGATCACATGAATCCCACAAGAACAAGTGCACCATCATGCATAGTTTTTTCTCCCGATGCATCTCATTTTAATTTTAAACCAGGTATTATTCAACTTTTACCTTCTTTTCATGGCATAGAATTGGAAAATCCATACTTGCATTTAAGGGAATTTGAGGAGGTGTGCAACACATATAATAACTTAAATTGTAGCATGAACACCATTTAAATTGTAGCATTTAAATTGTAGCATGAACACCATCAGATTAAAGCTTTTTCCTTTTTCATTAAAAGATAAAGCTAAAACATGGCTACAAAATTTAAGACCAGGATCCATTCGTGCTTGGGATGAAATGCAACAACAGTTTTTGAAGAAGTTTTTCCCATCTCACAGAACAAACTCTTTCAAGAGACAAATCACCACTTTTACTCAAAAACCAGGAGAAACATTTTACCAATGTTGGGATAGGTATCGAGACTTGCTTAGTACTTGCCCTCATCATGGTTTTGAAACATGGAGATTGGTTTCACATTTCTATGAAGGGTTAACACCTAAAGATAGACAAATGGTTGAATTGATGTGCAATGGAACTTTTGAAGATAAAGACCCTGATAAAGCAATGGAGTACTTAGACTTGTTAGCTGAAAATGCTCAAAATTGGGACACCGCGGGTACATATGAGGCACCGAGTAAAACTCAACCTCATACATCTAGTGGAGGTATGTACAACCTTAGGGAAGATCATGACCTTCAAGCCAAGTTTGCATCTTTAGCTAGAAAAGTCGAGGCACTAGAATTGAAAAAGAGTGGTCAATTAAAATCTATTGAAAACATTGTGTGTCAAATCTGTGAAACAAATGAACACTCAACCAGTAACTGTCCAACCTTGCCTTCTTTTAAGGAATGTCTCCATGAACAAGCCCATGCTTTAAACAGTTTCCAAAGGGCCAACCACAACCCATACTCCCAAACATACAACCCTGGTTGGAGAAATCACCCAAATTTCAATTGGAAGAGTGAGAACAACAATGCACAAACTTCACAACCACCATTTCAAGCACACCACAATTTCCAAAATTCTCATGGATATGCACCTCCTTATGCTCCACCGCCTAGAAGAAATCTTGAGGAAACATTGCATGCATTCATTGAAAAGCAAGAGACAATCAATACTCAACTTGCTCAAAACATGACAGATTTGAAACATACTCTTGCTAAATTAACATCTGCTCTGAGTTTCCAAGAGAAAGGTAAGTTTCCATCTCAAACACAACAAAATCCCAAAGGGCAATACAATGCAAATGCAAGTAGTTCCAGAAGCCAACACATGGATCAAGTCAAATCAGTCACTACTCTGCGCAGCGGTAAGGTTATTGAAAAACCCTCTCTTAAACCTTATGAGAAAGATGATGAATCAATCTCTGAGGGTAAGGAAGGGGATGAATCTGAAAATTGCAAAGAAACGACTGATTCACCACCAGCACTTCCATTTCCTCAAGCCATGACCAAACAAAGGAAAGTTAATCACAACTCTGAAATTTTTGAAATTTTCAAACAGGTAAGGATCAATATACCATTGTTGGATGCTATTAAACAGGTTCCTTCCTATGCTAAATTTTTGAAAGATCTATGCACTGTGAAGAGGAAACTGAATGTGAAAAAGAAAGCCTTTCTAGCCGAACAAGTAAGTGCCATTCTGCAAAACAATAATGCTTTGAAATATAAAGACCCTGGTTGTCCTACAATTTCTTGCTTTATTGGAGAGCATAAAATTGAAAGAGCCTTACTTGATCTTGGTGCTAGTGTGAATCTACTTCCATATTCAGTTTTTCAAAGTCTCAATCTAGGTGAGTTAAAACCAACTTCTATATCTCTTTTACTTGCCGATAGATCTGTAAAAGTGCCTAGAGGAATAATTGAAGATGTGTTAGTACAAGTCGATAAATTCATTTATCCTGTGGATTTTATTGTCTTGGACACAGAACCTGTTGAAGCATGTAATTCATTTCCTGTTATTTTAGGACGTCCATTTCTTGCAACTTCTAACGCATTGATTAATTGTAGGAATGGACTGATGAAGCTATCATTTGGAAACATGACATTGGAGATGAATATTTTCAACATTTGCAAGCAACCTGGAGATGATAATGATTTACAAGAAGTAGATCATATTGACGAACTAGTTTATGATCAACTTGCATCTACTTTAAGTAAAAATGAGTTGGATGAATCTGAAGATTTCCAAATGATTTATTCTGAGGAAGAAATCACGGATATCAAACGCACAGAAAATGTTGATGCGAATCTTTTGTCAACAGTGACAACAAATTCGACATCTGGGTGACAACAGATTCGACATCTGACATCACACCAATCGATGATTACTTTCCTAACGAATCCTTACTTTCTCTTAGTCCAATGCCTTGGTATGATAAAAATATCAATTCTCTTTCTTTAGGAGATTTGCCAGCTGATTGGAGTACCCAAGACAAAGAAAAGTTTTTGAACGAAGTGAAGAATTTTTATTGTGATGACCCTAACTTATTCAAATATTGTCCTGATCAAATATTTCAAAGATTCATTCCCGACAATGAGGTAAGTAGTGTCATTAAACTTTGTCATTCTGAAGCATGCGGAAGTTATTTCTCGTAAAAAAAGACAGCTACAAAAATCTTTCAAAATGGATTTTATTGGCCCACCATGTTCAAGGACACGCATGCATTCTGCAAAACTTGTGAAAATTGTCAAAAGATTGATACTGTTCAAAAAGTTTTGTTTTATAATTCTCAACTCTATGCATTCCCTAGAGAGCTAAGATTAAGATGGAGCAATCCTTATGGGGCTTGTGATATTGAGAATTCAATGAATGACAATGATTTTAAGGAAAATGGACATCGTTTGAAAACTTACTTTGATAATTTTCTTAATGAAAATGAATCAACTGGTTGGAATGATCTTGTAGATAAAGGTTGATTATTTAGTTTTTTTCTGTGTTTCTTTTTTAGTGGTTTTTTTTCTTTTTTGTGTTTCTTTTTGAGTGATTTTTGCTAGTTTCTCTCACCCCGGTCAAATGGCGGATAACGGTACTCCGTGACTTAAGTCGGTTCTTTCAGTTTCCCACAATTACTGATATCTGTGTATATATGTGTGCAATTCTTTGATATTTGTGTATATATTTGTGCAATTCTTTGAATCTCTCTTCCAATTCTCATTTGAAAATGGACACTAATCTTGAAAAATTGAAAAAGTATTTTTCCGCTCTGCCTCAGAATGCGATTACAAAAATTTACCGTGCTAGATGTGCAAGATTGAGATTGTTAATGAATCATGGAATTCCTGAAGATATTCGTTGGTTGATTGAAGAAAAGGTCCGATTATCAGGTGAGTCCTCTAACTCCTTCATTTCACACATGCCTGGAACAGGTAAAAGCACTTTTGCGAAGAAGCGTCGTGCAAAACGACTGGATGTCTGTCATCGATGTGCTAGATGGACTTGTAATACACAATGTCGTTCTTTAGGAATGGTATCTATAAACCGTGAAGATAAAATACAATTCATTAAGGATGGCCTGAGTAAGGAGTCTTTAGATAATCTTCTATTGACTCTTGAGACGCATCCTAGTGGAGATGTGCATCATGCAATTCATGATTTATGGCCACTATTTCATAAAGAACATGATAGACTTAGTCTTGGGAATCTGACTAAAAAAGACTCTGTTTGCCAGTTTTTAAGAAAACTGGATGGGAAGCCTATCCCCGACCCATAGAGGGCGTTTAAGCCGTTCTTGGACGTAAAACCAAGGGAAGATGTGAGCCACAATCACAACTACTTGTACATACACATGCTTTTTTTTTTTCAAAAGTAAATAAATAAATAAATAAAAAGAGAGAGAGAGAGAGTGTGAGACTCCAGCTGGCCTACATATAGATGTTATGATTGCCTTTGTAATTTCTCATCTATAAAACCCTCTTTTCCTTCCTTTCATTTCTACTCAACCCATACATTCAACAAATACAGAAGTGTGTAGAAATGGCAAGTTCCTCAAGTCATCAAATAAGAAATATTTGTGTTTTTGGTGGATCTAGTCCTAGGAAAGAAAAGGAGTTTTTAGAATCAGCAAATCATCTTGGTCAGGTGCTAGCTGAGAGAAAGATTCATTTAGTATATGGGGGAGGCAGTCTTAGGTTAATGGGAGGTGTGTCAATAGCTGTATTTTTAGGAGGTAGTCAAGTTTTGGGGGTCGTTCTTGAAGCTTTGGCACAAGGGGACATCATTGGAAAAACAATTGGAGAGGAACTTCAGGTCTCCACAATATCGGCTTGAATGAATGCAATGTTTAACCATGCTGATGCTTTCATTGCTTTACCAGGTGGTCTAGGCACATTGGAAGAGATCTTTCATATTTCCTCTTGGGCTCAATTGCACACTCACCATAAACCCATAGGTTTGTTAAATGTTAATGATTATTATGATAAGTTGTTGTCTTTTCTTGATCATGTTGTGGAACAGGAATTTCTAACATCTTCTGCACGACAAATCATAATCTCTGCTACTACTGCTGAACAATTGATTGACCAACTACAATCTTTCATTCCTGTGATTAATCCTTCCATGAGTCGCATAAATTGGTCATCTACGGGAAGCCGTAAAAAGCTTAGATTGGATTTGAGCCTTCATTTGTGAATTTTTATGTCTTTTGGTTTTATTATTATGTTTTGTTATTTCTTATTTTTGTTTCAGTATGTTTCAGGTTTTGTCAGTGTTCGTTATTTCAGGTGATATCTTTTATACTCTATCTTTTTACCTTAGAACATTGAGGACAATGTCTCGTTTTGGTTGGGGGGAAAGGGTAGTAGTTGATAAAAAAAAAATTGTTTTTCATTTCATAAAGCATGTGCATAATTGTTGTTACTAGGATAGCAGAGTAAAGGAGTTTTTTTGTTAAAGTGACTCTTGAGACGCATCTTAGTAACCATTCTTAACAAGGTCTATTATAATACTTCCTAAAATATTCAGGTTTACAAACTCTCGTATTGTTACCACTTAATTCTGCTCATATACTTATTTAACATGTATTTTTAAACCATAATTTACACACACACACTTTAACATATGATTGTGGGTTGCATATTGGATTATTACATTATTTATGTTCTTTTGTTAAAGGTAACAACTAAGGGAAAGGGATTGTATATAATTAAAAAAAAAAAGCATGAAAAAAAAAGA
>NW_011504651.1:0-5427 GCF_000495115.2 Populus euphratica | reverse complement strand
TCTCTCTCTCTCTCTCTCTCTCTCCACTATGCTCTCAACGACTCCACCACTATCACCGCCAGCTTGACCGCCACCCTCTTGACCATGTCATAGCCCATTTTTGGGTTATTCTGTAATCCATATTTTTTTCTCTCTATAAAAAATAATAAAATACAAAAAAATATTATCAAAAAATATAACAATGAAAAAAGCATGTCAGAGCGCCGTAAAAATAGTCAAACATTGGCTGAGGAGGTTCAAAAATATAAAGATTAAAATTTGACAGTATTTTATTGACTGATGAGAGCCTTGTTGTCAAGGAAAATTCAATTTGAGGAAGAAAAATCCAAAATCAGATGTTTAAGGACTTAATTAAATTTTATTGGAAGTTTAATTGAATTTATGAAGGGTTTGATTGCAAGAAAAAATAATTTTTTTAGTTAATTTGGGCTTTAATTGGAAGAAATTAAAGTTTTGGGGTTAAATTATATTTTTTAAGAGTTAATTTGGTCAAATCAAGGGCTTAATTACATAAATATTAAAGTTTGATGGCCAATTAGGGACTTAATTGAATAAATCCAAAACAAGGACCAAACTGAAAAAAGGCATGTAACTATAGGGGCTACAATAAAACTAGATCAGGGGCCCAATTGAAAAAAATTAAAAGTTTATTGCTTAATTGAGGGTCAAATTGCATAAGTTCAAGACCAAGGATCAAAGTAAAAAAGGCAGCCAACTTCAGGGCTATTATTTGATTTTTGTTAGGGATGCAATTGCATTGATTTTTAAATTAAAATTGTAATTTAGGACTTGATTGAACAAATTACAAATTGAGGATCAATGTGAACTTTAACACATTTTGCCACCTTTTCCTTTTAAATAAAATGACGTTTTTTGTTCAAAACAATCCTGTTTTATACACTGTTCATGAAAAAAAAAAAACCAAAATGGTGTTGTTTTGAACGGCACTGTAACCTTTCTTCTTCCCCTAGACGTGTGAAGTAGGGGAAGAAGAAGATTTTTTCTTGCTCTGTCACCGCCCCTTTTTAGTTCAAAAAGACGTTAACACCACCCCCACTTGCCCGAAGCTTTCCACATGTTTGAGAAGAGGGAAGAAAGGTGTTTCTTGGGTAGCTTTTTTAGAGCGGCAACACATAGGATACCCCAGCCATGTCCCTCCCCTGTTTTTGCCTATAAAAACAGGGGGGAGAACAAAAGGAGCACAAGAGAAGAGGGCAGAGAATAGAAGAGAGAAAAAAAAGGAGAAGAATAGGAAAGAAAAAGAAAGAAAAAAATAGAGGAGGGAGAGGAAGAAAAAGGAGAAGCATTGCCGACCACCAACACCGCCACCACCACCACGACAACAGTGCCTCCTCCGCCAGTAGCACAACCTCGACGCCACTACAGGTAACCTCCTGCTGCCCCATCTATTTTCTTCTTGCTATCCTTGCCTGCATTTGCATGCAAAATGTGAATAATTCACGTTTTGCAGCTGACAAAAGGGGGCGCTGGTTACTATGCTTATACACAGTAACCATCCCATTTGGTTTTGGGCTAAGTTAGGCCCAATCCACTAATCAGGGCCGGGTCCGCCCCATTTTAAAAAAAATAATAAAATTTAAAATATATTTTTTAATATTTGTAATTTCTTCACTTTTTATTTATGCCTTCTTTGCTTAATATCAGTCTGTATTTTATACAAAAAAATACAAATATGGTATTAAAATACCTAGTTTTCATAAAACAAATTCTAAAAATACAAAAAATTTTGAAAACAAAAGAGTTTATATGCATACAACTAAATGTTCCATAGCTAAAAAATAATATTGTATTTTTTTATACATCAAAAAATATTTTAGCATGCATTTTGGCTTTAATAACTAGTTTATTAAAGTCAAGAGAACATTAGCTAAAATTTGAAAACTAATAAAAAATTTATTTTGTTTTGTTTTAGTATCAGGGATTACGAATTTATATGTAAAACGTATTCCAATATTAAAAAGGTATTTTTCATTAATGATATAAAACAATTAGGTTTTTACCCGATAAGATAAGGATCTCCTTTCAGAGGAGGACTTTTCTTAAACTGTAGACAGATTGATAAATTTTAGACACCACAACCAGACTTTAGATTTTATCAGACAAAACAATGCAGCTTACCTTAGGTAAAGTGTATTTTGGGTGCTAATATCTTCCCTTTATGTAACCAGTCTCTATACCTCATCTATGAGACCAATTAGGGTTCTTAGTGAACGCTAGGTGATGACTCCTAGTACATATTTTACTAATTAAAGACAATAATTCATTGTCTCTCCATATCTTGCCAGAATAGACTACATATATGTCTATGAGATATATTTTTTTAAGATGGACGATCGTCGCGACGCCACACACCTACGACACACCACATTTATCTTTCTCCACCGACTACCTTTTCTTTTTCCTCCACAGCGGCAACAACCAATCAACACTACCATTTTTGTTTTCTTCCTTCTCTAGTATCGGCAACAGCAGCACCGACTCCTCCACAGACACCGCCAGCAGCCTCAGGGAGGCTATACAGACCAGCTGCTCCTCCCAAGCCTAAGTGGCCTCCCTTTTTTTCTCTCATTCTCTTCCTCCTTATTCCCCCTGTCTGCATCACCTTACATGCAGAACGAGAATTTATTCCATATGTAGGGTGCAAAATAATTCACCCCTTGTGTGAGGCTGGGCCAGTTCTGGCCTAGCCAACTGGCCTAACTTAAATGGCTAAGCTGGATCTGACCTGGCCCATATTTTTTTAAAAAAATCAAAAAATTTCAAAAATCATTTTAAAAAAATATGATTTTCTCAAATATTTTTCTATTCATTTTGTATAATATCGGGTTATATATTTACATTGTAAAATACAAGTCCGGCATTAAAATACCCATTTTTCTTTGAAATATTTCAAAACAAATTCGAAATATTTCCAAAAAATCTCAAAATATTTTAAATTAATTTCTCTTTTCTAAAACAAAAAAAAATATTTTGTTTTTATGCATATAGCCAAATTCTAAAATTTTTCCAAGCATATCTTCATAAAAAAATTACATCTTTTTCATGTTTTAAAATGCAAAATGGATATCATAACCAGTTTATGATTATCCATTAGAATTTGGTCAAAATATCAAAAACCTTTTTTTGACTTTTTTGTTCTATGGTCCAAATGTAGACTTTAATATCTGTAGGTTGTAAAATTACATGATAAAGTACATCCTTAGGTATTAAAGATTTAAGATGTAAATAAATACAATGCTAAAATTTAGACTTTAGAACAGTTAGGATTTAATCTGATAAGGTAGAGACTTTCTTATGAAGAGATATCTGCCTTGAACCTTAGAGAAGACCAATAAATAGAAACCTGACATATAAAAAAAATCAAATAACAATGCAGCTTACCTTAGGTAGGGTGCATTGGGGGTGATGCGTCTTCCCCTTATACAACCAATCCCTACTTAGACTCTCGCAAACCATAGGTTCCTAGTGACTATAATACTAGGTGACGACTCTTAAACATTAATCATAATTTTATGATTAAATTCAAAACCCTTCCCAACACATAACACCTCACATACGAGGCACAACAAGAGCCTTCACCGTCGCTCAATGATGTCGTGCTGGCTCGACCCACACGACACATCTAGTGAAGATATGTATAACTTTAGGGAAGATCATGACCTCCAGGCCAAATTTGCATCGTCAGTTAGAAAAGTCGAGGCATTAAAATTGAAAAAGAGTGATCAATTAAAATCTGTTCAAGACATTGTGTGTCAAATCTATAAAACCAATGAACACTCAACCAATGACTGTCCAACTTTGCTTTCTTTTAAGGAATGTCTCCATGAATAAGCTCATCCTTTAAACAGTTTTCAAATGCCCAATCATAACCCATACTCGTAAACATATAATCCTAGTTAGAGAAATCACCTAAATTTCAGTTGGAAGAATGATAACAATAATGTAAAAACTTCATAGCCACTGTTTTAAGCACATCATAATTTCTAAAATTCTCATAGATATGCACCTCCTTATGCTCCACCTCCTAAAAGAAATCTTGAGAAAACATTGCATGTATTTATTGAAAAACAAGAGACAATTAACTCTCAAAATGCTTAAATCATGGCAGATCTAAAAGATGCTCCTGTAAAATTCATATCTACTCTTAGTTTTTAAGAGAAAGGTAAGTTTCCATCTCAACCATATTAAAAACTTAAGGGGCAATACAATTCAAGTGCAAGTAGCTCTAGAAGCCAACACATGGATCAAATCCATTCAGTCATTACTCTTCACAGTGGTAAGGTTATTGAAAAACTCATTCTTGAATCTTGTGAGAAAGATGATGAGTCAATCTCTGAGGGTAAGAAAGGGGTTAAACTTGAACATTGCAAAGAAAAGATTGATTCCTCACTAATACTTCTATTTCCTTATGCTTTGACCAAACAAAGGAAAGTCAATCATGATTATGAAATCTTTGAAACTTTTAAATAGGTAACGATCAATATACCTTTGATGGATGTTATTAAACATATACCTTCTTATGCTAAATTTTTGAAAGATCTGTGCACTGTGAAGAGAAAATTGAATGTGAAAAGGAAAGCTTTTTTAGCCAAATAAGAAAGTGCATTCTTCACAACAATAATGCTTTGAAATATAAAGACCCTCATTGTCCTACAATTTCATGCTTTATTGGAGAACATAAAATTAAAAGAGCTTTACTTGATCTTGGAGCTAGTTTAAATTTACTTTCTTATTCAGTTTTTCAAAGTCTCAATTTAGGTGAGTTAAAACCAACTTCTGTAACTCTTTCACTTGTTGATAGCTCTATAAAAGTTCATAGAGGAATAGTTGAGGATGTGTTAGTACAAGTTGATAAATTCATTTACCTTGTGGATTTTATTATCTTGGACATACAACCTGCTGAAGTATGTAATTTATTTTCTATTATTTTAGGATGTCTATTTCTTGCAACTTCTAATGCATTAAAGAATTGTATGGACTAATAAAGCTATAATTTGAAAATATGACATGAGAAATGAATATCTTTAAGATTTTCAAGCAATCTGGAGATGATAATGATTTACAGGAAGTGGACTTTACTGAAAAATTAGTTCATGATTGATTAGTACTTAAAAGTGCATTTTTATCATGGTTTTATATCATCATTTTGCACTTGAAGTATCAATAACTCCTTAACCAAAGCATCTTTTATAATAATATATGTAATAATATAAGATACCTTTAATTAGTGGTAAATGTCTATTTTTAATGCAGGTCTATCACATAAATGAAAGGATTGATTGATGACTTGAAGAACTTAAATTGCAAGGATAAAGAGATGGCCAAACTTAGAAAAGAGATGTCTGTGCAATCCAAACCGGAACACTGTTCGGTAATTGAGTCATATCGGGAGCTACAGATCTCAGA
>NW_011504860.1:0-4855 GCF_000495115.2 Populus euphratica | reverse complement strand
CTAAATTTTTGAAAGATCTATGCACTGTGAAGAGGAAACTGAATATGAAAAAGAAAGCCTTTCTAGCCGAACAAGTAAGTGCTATTTTTCAAAACAATAATGCTTTGAAATATAAAGACCCTGGTTGTCCTACAATTTCTTGCTTTATTGGAGAGCATAAAATTAAAAGAGCCTTACTTGATCTTGGAGCTAGTGTGAATTTACTTCCATATTCAGTTTTTCAAAGTCTCAATCTAAGTGAGTTAAAACCAACTTCTATATCTCTTTTACTTGCCGATAGATCTGTAAAAGTGCTTAGAGGAATAATTGAAGATGTGTTAGTACAAGTCGATAAATTCATTTATCCTGTGGATTTTATTGTCTTGGACACAGAACCTGTTAAAGCATGTAATTCATTTCCTATTATTTTAGGACGTCCGTTTCTTGCAACCTCTAACGCATTGATTAATTGTAGGAATGGACTGATGAAGCTATCATTTGGAAATATGACATTGAAGATGAATATTTTCAACATTTGCAAGCAACCTGGAGATGATAATGATTTACAAGAAGTAGATCATATTGACGAATTAGTTTATGATCAACTTGAATCTACTTTAAGTAAAAATGAGTTGGATGAATCTGAAGATTTGCAAATGATTTATTCTGAGGAAGAAATCACGGATAACAAACGCACAGAAAATGTTGATGCGAATCTTTTGTCAACAGTGACAATAGATTTGACATATGGCATCACACCAATCGATGATTACTTTCCTAACGAATCCTTACTTTCTCTTAGTCCAATGCCTTGGTATGATAAAAATATCAATTTTCTTGCTTTAGGAGATTTGCCAACTGATTGGAGTACTCAAGACAAAGAAAAGTTTTTGAACGAAGTGAAGAGCTTTTATTGTGATGACCCTAACTTATTCAAATATTGTCCTGATCAAATATTTCAAAGATTCATTCCTGACAATGAGGTAAGTGTGTCATTAAACTTTGTCATTTTGAAGCATGTGGAAGTTATTTCTCGTCAAAAAAGACTGCTGCAAAAATCTTTCAAAATGGATTTTATTGGCCCACCATGTTCAAGGACACATGCATTCTGCAAAACTTGTGAAAATTGTCAAAAAATTGACATTGGTCAAAAAGTTTTGTTTTATGATTCTCAACTCTATACATTCCCTAGAGAGCTAAGATCAAGATGGAGCAATCCTTATAGGGCCTGCGATACTGAGAATTCAATGAATGACAATGTTTTTAAGGAAAATGGACATTGTTTGAAAGCTTACTTTGATAATTTTCCTAGTGAAAATGAATCAACTGGTTTGAATGATCTTGTAGATAAAGGTTGATTATTTTGTTTTTCTCATATTGTTTTTGTGTTTCTTTTTAAGTGATTTTTGCTAGCTTCTCTCACCCCGGTCAAATGGCGGATAACGATACTCCGTAACTTAAGTCGGTTCTTTCAGTTTCCCACAATAACTGATATGTGTGTATATATTTGTGCAATTCTCAAATGGCGGATAACGGTACTCCGTGACTTAAGTCGGTTCTTTCAGTTTCCCATAATTACTGATATTTGTGTATATATTTGTGCAATTCTTTGAATCTCTCTTCCAATTCTCATTTGAAAATGGACACTAATCTTGAAAAATTGAAAAAGTATTTTCCCGCTCTGCCTCAGAATGCGATTACAAAAATTTACCGTGCTAGATGTGCAAGATTGAGATTATTAATGAATCATGGAATTCCTGAAGATATTCGTTGGTTGATTGAAGCAAAGGTCTGATTATCAGGTGAGTCCTCTAACTTCTTCATTTCACACATGCCTGAAATAGGTAAAAGCACTTTTGCAAAGAAACGTCGTGCAAAACGACTAAAAGTCTGTCATCGATGTGCTAGATGGACTTGTAATACACAATGTCGTTCTTTAGGAATGGTATCTATAAACCGTGAAGATAAAATACAATTCATTAAGGATGGCCTGAGTAAGGAGTCTTTAGATAATCTTTTATTGACTCTTGAGATGCATCCTAGTAGAGATATGCATCGTGCAATTCATGATTTATGGTCACTATTTCATAAAGAACATGATCGACTTAGTCTTGGGAATCTGACTAAAAAAGACCCTGTTTGCTAGTTTTTAAGAAAACTGGATGGGAAGCCTATCCCCGACCCATAGAGGGCGTTTAAGTCGTTCTTGGACGTAAAACTGAGCTTAGTCTTGGAAATCTGACTAAAAAAGACCCTGTTTGCTAGTTTTTAAGAAAACTGGATGGGAAGCCTATCCCCGACCCATAGAGGGCGTTTAAGTCGTTCTTGGACGTAAAACCAAGGGAAGATGTGAGCCACAATCACAACTACCTATACATACACATGCTTTTTCAAAAGTAAATAAATAAATAAATAAAGAGAGAGAGAGAGTGTGTGAGACTCCAACTGGCCTACATATAGGTGTTATGATTGCCTTTCTAATTTCTCATCTATAAAACCCTCTCTTCCTTCCTTTCATTTATACTCAACCCATACATTCAACAAATACAGAAGTGTGTAGAAATGGCAAGTTCCTTAGGTCATCAAATAAGAAATATTTGTGTTTTTGGTGGATCTAGTCCTTGGAAAGAAGAGTTTTTAGAATCAGCAAATCATCTTGGTCAGGTGCTAGCTGAGAGAAAGATTCATTTAGTGTATGGGGCAGGCAGCCTTGGGTTAATGGGAGGTGTGTCAATAGCTGCATTTTTAGGAGGTAGTCAAGTTTTGGGGGTCGTCCCTGAAGCTTTGGCACAAGGGGACATCATTGGAAAAACAATTGGAGAGGAACTTCAGGTCTCCACAATGTCAGCTCGAATGAATGCAATGTTTAACCATGCTGATGCCTTCATTGCTTTACCAGGTGGTCTAGGCACATTGGAAGAGATCTTTCATATTTCCTCTTGGGCGCAACTGCACATTCACCATAAACCCATAGGTTTGTTAAATGTTAATGGTTATTATGATAAGTTGTTGTGTTTTCTTGATCATGCTGTGGAACAGGAATTTCTAACATCTTCTGCACGACAAATCATAATCTCTGCTGCTACTGATAAGTTGTTGTCTTTTCTTGATCATGCTGTGGAACAGGAATTTCTAACATCTTCTGCACGACAAATCATAATCTCTGCTACTACTGCTGAACAATTGATTGACCAACTACAATCTTTCATTCCTGTGATTGATCCTTCCATGAGTCGCATAAATTGGTCATCTACGGGAAGCCATAAAAAGTTTAGATTGGATTTGAGCCTTTATTTGTGAATTTTTGTGTCTTTTGATTTTATTATTGTGTTTTGTTTTTTCTTATTTTTGTTTCAGTGTGTTTTAGGTTTGTCAGTGTTCGTTATTTTAGGTGATATCTTCTATACTCTATCTTTCTACCTTAAAACATTGAGGACAATGTCTCGTTTTGGTTGGGGGGAGAGGGTAGTAGTTGATAAAAAAAAATTGTTTTTCATTTCATAAAGCATGTGCATAATTGTTGTTACTAGGATGGCAGAGTAAAGGAGTTCTTTTGTTAAAGTGACTCTTGAGACGCATCTTAGTAACCATTCTTAACAAGGTCTATTATAATACTTCCTGAAATATTCAGATTTACAAACTCTCGCATTGTTATCACTTAATTCTGCTCACATACTTATTTAACATGTATTCTTAAACCTTAATTTACACACACACACACTTTAACATATGATTGTGGGTTGTATATTAGATTATTACATTATTTATGTTCTTTTGTTAAAGGTAACAACTAAGGGAAATGGATTGTATATAATTAAGAAAAAAAACATGAAAAAAAAGAAAAAAAAAAGAAAAATAATGATGATAATAAAAATGTAGATAAGTTTGGTTTCGTAGCCTCCCTAACCTAAGCAATTAAGCCTGAAGGGGTGTTTTAACACCTAATACCCTAAAGTCAACTGACTTGGAAGCTATTGGCCCAACGCTTGTTACATGGGTTGAGGAGAAAAGCTTAAGGAAATCAAACATTGCACTATCTACATATCAATATCTGCGACCCGAGTTACTAAGCTCGTAGGGGTGTCTTAACACCTAATGCCCTAAGACCAACTGGTCTGAGAGTCATTAGCAAAAAGCTCGTTACATGGGTTAAAGATGCATGATGTTTTTAAATTATATGTATATATATTTAAAAAAAAAAAACAAGAAGAAGAAGAAAAAAGACAAAAATAATAATCCCAGCCCAAGGAAGTTAACCTTAAACATTAGAACAAAAATTTTATTTTCTTCCAAGAAAAGCCCCATAATTATATGTTGATACATTGAGCACAAAAGAAAGGTTTATTAATATCTTGTTAAGAGGTATTGAGCAGATATATAAATTTAATGAGAGTTTGTTTATCTGGATAGATTAATGGAAGTTAAATGATGAATACCTTGCTTTGTGAAATTTGCAAATTGTTTTTCTATTTTAACGCTTTGATTACTAGGGACTAGTAATAAGCTGATTGCGGGGGTGTGATTAGTACTTAAAAGTGCATTTTTATCATGGTTTTATATCATCATTTTGCACTTGAAGTATAAATAACTCCTTAACCAAAGCATGTTTTATAATAATATATCTAATAATATAAGATACCTTTAATTTGTGGTAAATGTCTATTTTTAATGCAGGCCTATCACATAAATGAAAATATTGATTGATGACTTGAAGAACTTAAATTGCAAGGATAAAGAGATGGCCAAACTTAGAAAAGAGATGTCGATGCAATCCAAACCGGAACACTATTCGGTAATTAGGTCATATCTGGAGCTATATATCTCAGATTTAGTTCCAATTTATATGGATGGAAAGATAAGACATAGGCCTACAACT
>NW_011504545.1:0-5736 GCF_000495115.2 Populus euphratica | reverse complement strand
TGTTTGTCGATGTTTTTGTTAAATAAATTTTAGCTTACGAATATGTTTGGTAAACACGCTCTTATGTCTATTTTGAAGGAAAATATGGTTTTGCCAAATGTGGTCTTAGAAAAAAATTAATATCGTTTAAAAATCAAATAGTGATTTTTTCTTGTTGAATACGACTTGATCCTAACAAAAAATGCACTTTTATTTATAAAAAAAGAAAAATTTATTTTAGCAAGGTTTTAGAAAACTCTCATGTTGATTTTCCTTTGTATTGTTTTTTAGAATTTACAATAAGTTTGTAAAATTTCTTACAGATTTGGTCAATATTTCAATAACCCTAAAAATTTTAATTCATGAAAATTAATGATCAACATTTTGATATAAATGTTGGACTTATAAGGTGGCTAATATTTAAATATCAGGAGTTGACTAAAAAATTTTCTGAATTATTTTAGATATTCATCAATTTTAATTAAAAGTATTTTTCATTACAATATACAAGTTATGAAAAATTCTTCTACCTTCTATGATGGGTAAACCCTGTTAGAGCACCTAGATAGATTTTTAGCTTGAGAATTTATCTAGGTACACAGACTCATAATAAATATGAAATGTCAGATTTATTCTTAAGAGTAATTTTTTTCTTTGATCCATAAACCGAACACTAGATAGAAACCCATTAAAACTTTTAAATCACATTAAGACTACACAATGCAATTTACCTTAAATAAAATGAGTTAGGGATGCTAATATATTTTCTAGCCACGACCAGTCTATTACTCTTGAAATTTTTGATAAGATTAGTACATTTGAGTGTTTTAGTAACCATGAACAAAACAACTAGATAGCGACTCCTTGATCCCTTACGTCCCACCACGTCACGCATGCTACATGCGTCAAGGATGAAAAAAATATTAAAAGGGTTTTAAATAAAATATAAAAAATTATAATTTAACTAGAAAAATAGTAGAAATCTCAAACAATAACTTTTAGGCTTATCACAAGGCCTTTTTTATGTTTGATCTCCATGGGATTTTATCATTTAATAATATGGTCTTTTCAGTCTTTTAATAAATTTTTAATTTGATTTAATAGTAAGATTAAAAATTATACCTATAAAATTATATATTAAAAAAATAAAATCAATTCATATATAACTACAAAAATAAGTTAAATTCATAAATTTTATAGAAAATAAGGACAAATATTTTAAATCATGTACTTTTTAAAAAAATTTGGTTATGTGGTGTTGTTAAATTATTATTATTATTATTTTTATGATTTGATGGATGATGACACTTTGTCTTGAGGACAATTAGTTGATTGGTACTTTTTAGAATAAAAAACTATTCGTTTTTTTGGTTTTGCTTTATGTCTTATAAAGGACAATTCTTTTTTATTTAAACGCCTTTAGGTTTTTCTTAGTTGCTTTTTTTCATCAGGTCCATTCAACATTAATGCCTTCTCAGGGTTAGTTATCTATTTTCATTAGGTGGGTTTCTTTTTTCTTGCTCTATTTTCATGGTTCATATGAATAAGTTGTTATTTAGTATCATTCTCTTCACTTTTAATTTATTTTTAAAGCTTTTAGATAACAAATTTTGCCTTTATTTTCACGTCATAAGCTCCCCCACTTGAAACATGGAACACACAACATTGCGTTCCATGCCAATTTTTACTCACCTTTTCCTTTGAAAATTGTTTTCTTATCATTATTATCACTTGATTCAATGTATTTTGCAAACTTTTGTTTTTTTTTTTTAAATGTTATATTCAATGTATTTTGCAAACTTTTGTTTTTTCTTAAAATGTTATGCTGTTCATATTTAATATACTACGAAACATTTTATGCTCTGTTCATAACCCTTGCGTTGATGTTACCGTGACGTATAATTACTTGCTTTCGATCCATTATGAAAGCAGTTGAGCTTATAAACTCTTCATTTGCCCTATGTATTAGATGTTTGGTTTGGTTACTTGATTATTACTTATTTTTTTAATATATAATTATTGGTCTACGATAAATTGAATGAAAATGCTTCATATGGTTTGTTAATGTAGACTTTCTTCTTGCAAGCATAGATTACCTACCTGCATTATTGGTGAACAAAGATAAAAGGATATGTCCTCTTATCTTTCTATCCCCTTGGTTTTACTGAATTGTACTTCTGTGTTCTTCCTTTTCTGCCTCATTGCAGCTGTTAGGTGATGCAAATATGGAGCTTTCTTTTCGCAACGTTCAATGTTGTTTTTTGCTGCCAACCAAATCATTTATTTTGCAACTTATATTGCAATACGCGTTGTTGCTCAATCCTGTAGGATGTGAAAACCTCATTTGATGTTGCATCTCTTCGTTAGAGCACGAGTGTGAGTTTGAAATTGTGGTAATGTTTGTTTTTAAAATATTTTTTATTTAAAAATATATTAAAATAATATTTTTTTACTTTTAAAAAATTATTTTAATAATACAAAAATATAAAAAAATATTAATTTGAAGTAAAAAAATAAAATAAATTTAAAATTTTTTAAAAACATTTCCAAAATACAGTAACAAACGCATCTAGTTTATGTTTATTCTACTTTTTGAAGAAGTTCTTGCCTCTACCAATTTGGTTTTGATAGATGCATATAATAAGAGGTGAAAGAAGCTCTGCTAAACAATATGCTTTCATTTAGAGCTGGTTTTGAAAAACTTTATCATGAGGTATGGTTTATATGTGTTCATGTTGTCTGCAAGGTGTACACTATGAGTTGCACTGAATGCCTTTTGTTTTGCTCAGGACCATTGGCTCGATGTGTATTTGGAAAAGTGCACTTTGACTGAGTTTGTCCTTCTCTCTCTTTTCTTCAATGAATTTCAAAGCTGTGAGCTTACTCAGTTAGATTTATGATATTTTATACTATGAGAAAATGCAAGTTTTGCAACTTGTTTCTAGATGGATTCGGTTGATCCTTCTCTTATTTACTTTTTCCTCTCTGAATTTACCAGATTGAATCTATTACCGGTTTTGTGTTTTGTGCGCAGCATGCCTCCTGCCAATTTTCTATGCATTTTATGCTCGTCGTTTTAGATTATTTGTCATTCATTAATTAGTCTTTTTTATTATTATTTTTTTTTCATAGAAACATAGAGAATTAACAACGTAAACAGACAGATTTGTGGGGGTTTCTTTTGGCTGTTGATGTTCTTGTTTGGAAAATAAGAAAAGAAAAGAAAAGTTCTAGCTTCATGTCTTGCCATGCTTGGTAGTAAATTTATTAGGGATGCATAACCTATATTTTGCTCGGCTGCCCAATGATCATGAAACTGAATGATCATGAAACTGCATGTAAGCACTGCTATTATTATAAAGAAATGTTTGAAAATATAATAGTAATTACGGTTTAAAAATATTTTTTTGTTTAGAAATATATCAAAATAATATTTTTTATTTTTAAAAAATTATTTTAATATTAATACATCAAAAAAATATAAAAATTAAATTTTTAAAAAATATAATTCAACCATGTTTCCAAACACTATTATATTTCGTCGGCATAATAATGATCCAGCATCTGCATCTTCAGATACATTTATTATGCAGGATATTTAATTTCTTTACTATTCTCCCTTTCTAAGTTTTGTTTTGAGAATGACATTCTATTCTATTAGGTTGTTCCATTGCGATTAGCTTTCATCGCGTGTGTTCTTCGATCATTGACCTTTAATATTTCAAAATGAAAAGAACACAAACAAGAAGAACTTCCCTATAATAGTTCATTTTGAGACAATTTATCATATTGTTGTAATACCAAGGTCTCTTTTCATGCGATTGAAGTGCAAGGTAACTAGTATTGTCCCTTTATATAATTAACCAATAAAATAAACATTGCCACTTTAACAAGGCAGTTTGCACTCTTTAATACTAGGTAAGACAAAACATGATTTACTTCAAACTAAGTAGATTTTGTTGTCTTAATTAATGCACACGCGACCACTCACCCTCCCATAAAATACCCTCCCATAAAATAAGGCTTCCATGTGGGTGTCGCTCGTAATCATTCTCTGAACCCCTCCCATAAAATAATCCATGCCCCAACCCAATATTCCACCCACCCTGAAAGATTTTCAATTTCAAGGGCGTGACAGCAAATTGTACGGACCTATGAAATAATACTTGCCTCCCTCGAATACTGGATTTGTTTTTAAATTAACGTAGTAATTTAAGATTTTGGATAGAATAACATCTTTTAAATTTATTTTTAGTGAAATAATATATTTTTATTTTATTGTATTTTTAAAATATAATATTTATTAAATATTATTATTTTTAAGCACAATAAAATAATTTTTATAATATAAAAATTAAATATGTCATGTTTTCAATCATGACATGTCATGAAAAATAAAAAGTAGATTTTCAAACTTTCTCTATCTTTCTTTTCCTTAAAAATGTTTTCCATAAATAAAAAATACCTTTGCTTTTCCCTTATGTTCTTTTTTTTCAATTAAAAAATAAGAAAAAACAATCGAGTCTTTCATGTCTGTTGGTTCAGATTCATCAAGCTAGGTATTACTTCCTTAAAGAAAAGAGAAACTCCCTAAATTTACTTTCTCATTCTTGTCCTGTATATTTGGTATTACAATAAATTTTATGATTATAATATTAAAAAAACAAGTTTAAAAAGTGTGGTTAGCTGTAATTAGTTAGATTTAGATACTTGTTTGATAAAAATTGTGATTGAGGTTTATAAATAGCAAAAAACATGTATAAAGTATTTGGATAAAATTATAGTTAAATTGGTCTAGGTAATGATATTACCAAAAAGAACATTTAATTATTTTTTAATTTTTATTTTCATTTTATTAATATTAAATTTTACAAATAACCACAACAACACTTTTTTTATTGTCCTATTAAACTTACTGCAATCTCATCCCAAATAAAATCCATATGCGAAGGCCTTTGGTTGTCATGAGTTTGTAACCTTGGAAACATTTCAGTTAAAAAATTATCAGGAATAAAATTAGAATAACGATTAAATTTTTTAAATGTAATATCTTCTTGTGACTTTCTTCTAATATAGTTGTATAGTGTCATTGATGTTACTACAATTTGAACTTGCATTTTATAAGGAAAACATGACATATTCTGCAAAATTCTCAATCTTTTTTTCACACTCTAAATGTACATTTAATGACACAGCGTACTGAAGAGTGAGCATGATTGAAAATTTCTTCACATGTTCGTGGTTATCCTCGGCTACGAAATTCTTGAAAATGATACCTCTAACCTTTATATGGACCTAAAAATCTATATTCATTTGGATATTCAGAATCAATTAAACAATACTTCCCTACAATAACATTTATAAACTTTGTTAATTACTTATCAATAATATAAATAAAATTACCTCTTATTGAACTAAATAACATTACATATTCTGGTTTGTTAATACCTTCTAATGGCTTAGGAAATTGATGTTAGGATCGTAAAGTGCCTCTAGAAATATCCATGTATCATATGCACTACCCTCCAATTTAGCCCAAACAAAAATGAATTGCATGTCAAAACTACATGCAGCCATAATATTTTGTGTAGGTACACCTTTTCTATTGATAAATAATATTTGATTTTCTAGAAAAACATATGTCTGCACATGTGTGCCATCAATAACTCTTACACATTTTTATAACAAAAAAGTAAGACAAATAAGAATAAGTTAAATAAGATGTAGCCTAAAAGTATCAAAATTAGTAATCCATAG
>NW_011504489.1:5751-5893 GCF_000495115.2 Populus euphratica | reverse complement strand
CATTACAAAAATATAAAGAGAGAGAGAGCAAGAACATGATCTTGATATAAAAAACAAGATGTCCAAATAAATGGTAAATGCATCCTTTTATAGGCTAAAATTCAAAACTATTCATGTGGTAATTGATAATTGATGTAGTGGC